>NC_141605.1:36360699-36585699 GCF_047967505.1 Dipteris shenzhenensis
TCATTTGTAAAATGTCCCCTATAGTAAAATCCAAGGTGGTGCACTTTGTATTCTTGATAATGTCTGTTGCATAAGTCTCATCTTTGTCCCATGCAATAAATGATTTGTTGGATGTATTGTAGAGCATAACATCTCCAAGTGTTTCCATATCTCCACATGTATACTTTAGCTCAACATGTGCGCTAAGAATCTTTGATATAGTAACTGCCACCTTATCTTCGCCAAGTCTTCGAAAGTGGCAAACTGAATTGGGATCCCTAACATGGATTGTAGCAAATGCAACTACTTCTCTTTTGCTACATAAAATCACATCCATCCCTGGAACAAAATCTATAGCCATCTCCTTTGTGAGAGTCCTTCGCAAGCAAGCTGCAGTAGCAACAATTACATAAATATTAGTTTCTTTTTAATAATCTACTCATTTATTATAATTTTTAATTAGTACTTAATTTATTGGTGGGAGAAGTTATCCGATCAAGTACTCATCAGATGGACTTGCCAAGTTATCATTTGCATGGTCGATCGAGCGTTAAATACTATTTTTGCTCTAGTGTCATGCACATCCGTAAAAAAACACGAGCCTGCTAGGTATGTTATCCAATCAAGCACTTATGGGATGGGTGTGCCACTTTGCATGTAAGTCAATTCCACCTAGTTGAAGGTGTGTGCAAAGTATTGTGCTCATCGGATATGCTTTGCGTTGTCGATCAAGCATAAAACACAGTTTTTGCCTTAGTGTCATGCACAACCATGAAAAAACACGGTCCTAAGTGTGTTAATCAAACAAGTACTTATTGGATGGGGGCTCCACTTTTCACACAAGTCCATTTCAACTAGGTTGAGATGCGTGCAAAGTATTGTCACCATCGGATATTCTCGCATGGTCGATTACGAATTATACAACGTTCTTCCCGTAGTGATATGCACATCTGCAAAAAAACATGCCCTTAGGTATGTTATCTAACCAAGTACTACTTATCGGATGGGTGTGCCTCTTTGACAAAATTTCAATACCACCTAGGTTAAGGCATAGGAAAAGTATTGTTCCCATTGGATATGCTTTGCATGGTTGATCGAGCATTAAATACTATTTTTGCTCTAGTGTCATGCACATCCTTAAAAAAAACACACTGCTAGGTGTGTTATCCGATCAAGTACTTATGCAATGGGAATGCCACTTTGCATGCAAGTCAATTCCACCTGGTTGAAGGTGTTTGTAAAGTATTGTGCCCATCGGATATGCTTTGCATTGTGGATCAAGCATAAAACATCGTTTTTTCCTTAGTGTCATGCACAACCATTAAAAAACCCGGTCCTAGGTGTGTTATTCAAACAAGTACTTATCGGATGGGGGCTCCACTTTGCACGCAAGTCCATTTCAACTACGTTGAGGTGTGTGCAAAGTATTTTCACAATCGGATATGCTTTGCATGGTTGATCATGCCTTATACACCATTTCTTCTTAGTTATATGCACATCCGCAAAAAAACATGCCCTTAGGTGTGTTATCTGACCAAGTACTTATCGGATGCGTGTGCATCTTTGAGAACATTTCAATACAACCTAGGTTGAGGCATACAAAAAGTGTTGTGCCCATCGGATATCCTTTGCACGATCGATCGAGCAATAAATACTATTTTTGCTCTAGTGTGATGCACATCCGGAAAAAAACACGCTGCTAGGTATGTTATCCGATCAAGCACTTATGGGATGGGAGTGCCACTTTGCATGTAGGCCAATTCCACCTAGTTGAAGGTGTGTGCAAAGTATTGTGCCCATCAGATATGCTTTGCATTGTCGATCAAGCATAAAACACCGTTTTTGCCTTAGTGTCATGCACAACCATGAAAAAACACGGTCCTAAGTGTGTTAATCAAACAGGTACTTATCAGATGGGGGCTCTAGTTTGCACACAAGTCCGTTTCAACTAGGTTGAGATGCATGCAAAGTATTGTCACCATCGGATATGTTCTCCATGGTCGATTACGCATTATACAACGTTTTTCCCGTAGTGATATGCACATCCGCAAAAAAACATGCCCTTAGGTATGTTATCTGACCAAGTACTTATCGGATGGGTGTGCCTCTTTGAGAAAATTTCAATACTACCTAGGTTAAGGTGTAGGAAAAGTATTGTGCCATCGGATATGCTTTGCATGGTCGATCGAGCATTAAATACCATTTTTACCTTAGTGTCATGCACATCCATAAAAAAACACGCTGCTAGGTGTGTTATCCGATCAAGTACTTATGCGATCGAAATGTCACTTTGCATGTAAGTCAATTCCACCTAGTTGAAGGTGTGTGCAAAGTATTGTGCCCATCGGATATGCTTTGCATTGTCGATCAAGCATAAAACACCGTTTTTGCCTTTGTGTCATGCACAACCATATAAAATCACGGCCGTAGGTGTGTTATTCAAATAAGTACTTATCGGATGGGGGCTCCACTTTGCACGCAAGTCCGTTTTAACTACATTGAGGTGCGTGCAAAGTATTGTCACCATCGGATATGCTTTGCATGGTCGATCACGCATTATACATCATTTTTTCCCTAGTGATATGGACATCCACAAAAAAACACGCCATTAGGTGTGTTTCAATACCACTTAGGTTGAGGTGTACGAAAAGTGTTGTGCCCACCGGATATCCTTTGCATGGTTGATCGAGCATAAAACACCGTTTTTGCCTTTGTGTCATGCACAACCATATAAAAACATGGCCATAGGTGTGTGCAAAGTATTGAGCCCATCGGATATGCTTTCCATTGTCGATCAAGCATAAAACACCGTTTTTGCCTTAGTGTCAAGCACAACCATGAAAAAACACGGTCCTAAGTGTGTTAATCAAACAAGTACTTATCGGATGGGGGCTCCAGTTTGCATGCAAGTCTGTTTCAACTAGCTTCAAATGTGTGCAAAGTATTGTCACCATTGGATATGCTCTGCATGGTCGATTACGCATTATACAACGTTTTTCCCGAAGTGATATGCACATCCGCAAAAAAACATGCCCTTAGGTATGTTATCTGACCAAGTACTTACGGATGGGTGTGCCTCTTTGAGAAAATTTCAATACCACCTAGGTTAAGGTGTAGGAATACTATTGTGCCCATTGGATATGCTGTGCATGGTCGATCAAGCATTAAATACCATTTTTGCCTTAGTGTCATGCACATCCGTAAAAAAACAAGCTGCTAGGTGTGTTATCCGATCAAGTACTTATGCGATGGGAATGCAACTTTGCATGTAAGTCAATTCCACCTAGTTGAAGGTGTGTGCAAAGTATTGTGCCCATCAAATATGCTTTGCATTGTCGATCAAGCGTAAAACACCGTTTTTACCTTTGTGTCATGCACAACCATATAAAAACACGGCCGTAGGTGTGTTATTCAAATAAGTACTTATCATATGGGGGCTCCAACTTGCACGCAAGTCCGTTTCAACTACGTTGAGGTGCGTGCAAAGTATTGTCACCATCGGATATGCTTTGCATGGTCGATCACGCATTATACACCATTTTTTCCCTAGTGATATGGACATCCGCAAAAAAACACGCGATTAGGTGTGTTATCCGACCAAGTACTTATCAGATGGGTGTGCCTCATTGAGAACATTTCAATACCACCTAGGTTTAGGTGTACGAAAAGTGTTGTGCCCATCGGATATCCTTTGCATGGTCAATCGAGCATTAAATACTATTTTTGCTCTAGTGTCATGTACATCTGTAAAAAACCACGCTGCTAAGTATGTTATCCGATCAAGCACTTATGGGATGGGCATGCCACTTTGCATGTAAGTCAATTCCACCTAGTTGAAGGTGTGTGCAAGGTATTGTGCCCATCGGATATGCTTTGCATTGTCGATCAAGCATAAAACACCGTTTTTGCCTTAGTGTCATGCACAACCATATAAGAACACGGCCATAGGTGTGTTATTCAAAAAAGTACTTATCAGATGGGGGCTCGAGTTTGCACGCAAGTTTGTTTCAACTACATTGAGGTGTGTGCAAAGTATTGTCACCATCGGATATGCTTTGCATGGTCGATCACACATTATACACCATTTTTTCCCTAGTGATATGCACATCCGCAAAAAAACACGCCCTTAGGTGTGTTATCTGACCAAGTACTTATCAGATGGGTGTGCCTCTTTGAGAACATTTCAATACCACCTAGGTTGAGGTGTACGAAAAGTGTTGTGCCCATCGGATATCCTTTGCATGGTCGATCGAGCATTAAATACTATTTTTGCTCTAGTGTCATGCACATCCGTTAAAAAAAACACTGCTAGGTATGTTATCTGATCAAGCACTTATGGGATGGGCGTGCCACTTTGCATGTAAGCCGATTTCACCTAGTTGAAGGTGTGTGCAAAGTATTGTGCCTATTGGATATGCTTTGCATTGTCGATCAAGCATAAAACACCATTTTTGCCTTAGTGTCATGCACAACCATGAAAAAACACGGTCCTAGGTGTGTTATTCAAAAAAGGACTTATCAGATGGGGGCTCTAGTTTGTACACAAGTCTATTTCAACTAGGTTGAGATGCGTGCAAAGTATTGTCACCACCGGATATGCTTCGCATGGTCGATCACGCATTATACACCATTTTTTCCCTAGTGATGCACATTTGCAAAAAAACACGCCATTAGGTGTGTTATCTGACCAAGTACTTATCGGATGGGTGTGCCCCATTAACAACATTTCAATACCACCTAGGTTGAGGTGTATGAAATGTGTTGTGCCCATCGGATATCCTTTGCATGATCGATCGAGCATTAAATACTATTTTTGGTCTAGTGTCATGCACATCCGTAAAAAAACACGCTGCTAGTTATGTTATCCGATCAAGCACTTATGGGATGGGAGTGCCAGTTTGCATGTAAGTCAATTCCACCTAGTTGAAGGTGTGTGCAAAGTATTGTGCCCATCGGATATGCTTTGCATAGTCGATCAAGCCTAAAACACCGTTTTTGCCTTAGTATCATGCACAACCATGAAAAAACACGGTCCTAAGTGTGTTATTCAAACAAGTACTTATCCGATGGGGGCTCCACATTGCACGCAAGTCTCTTTCAACTACCTTGAGGTGCATGCAAAGTATTTTCACCATCGGATATGATTTGCATGGTCGATCATGCATTATATACCGTTTTTGGCCTTGGTGTGATGTACAACCGTCAAAAAACACGGCCGTAGGTGTGTTCTTCAAATATCGGATGGGGGCTCCAACTTGCATGCAAGTCCGTTTCAACTACTTTACGGTGTGTGCAAAGCATTGTCACCATCGGATATGCTTTGCATGGTCGATCACGCATTATACACCATTTTTTCCCTAGTGATATGGACATCCGCAAAAAAACATGCCATTAGGTGTGTTATCTGACCAAGTACTTATCGGATGGGTGTTCCTCATTGAGAACATTTCAATACCACCTATGTTGAGGTGTACGAAAAGTGTTGTGCCCATCGGATATCCTTTGCATGGTCGATCAAGCATTAAATACTATTTTTGCTCTAGTGTCATGCACATCCATAAAAAAACACGCTGCTAGGTATGTTATTCGATCAAGTACTTATGGGATGGGCGTGCCACTTTCCATGTAAGTAGATTCCACCTAGTTGAAGGTGTGTGCAAAGTATTGTGCCCATCGGATATGCTTTGCATTGTCGATTAAGCCTAAAACACCGTTTTTGCCTTAGTGTCATGCATAACCATGAAAAACACGGTCCTAGGTGTGTTATTCAAACAAGTACTTATCGGATGGGGGCTCCACTTTGCATGCAAGTCCACTTCAACTATGTTGAGGTGCGTGCAAAGTATTGTCACCATTGGATATGATTTGCATGGTGGATCATGCATTATACACCATTTCTGGCCTTAGTGTCATGTACAACCGTCAAAAAACACTGCTGTAGGTCTGTTATTCAAATAAGTACTTATCGGATGGGGGCTCCAATTTGCACACAAGTCCGTTTCAACTAGGTTGAGGTGCATGCAAAGTATTGTCACCATCGGATATGCTTTGCATGGTCGATCACGCATTATACACCATTTTTTCCCTAGTGATATGGACATCCGCAAAAAAACACGCCATTAGGTGTGTTATCTGACCAAGTACTTATTGGATGGGTGTACCTCATTGAGAACATTTCAATACCACCTAGGTTGAGGCGTACGAAAAGTGTTTTGCCTATCGGATATCCTTTGCATGGTCGATCGAGCATTAAATACTATTTTTGCTCTAGTGTCATGCACATCCGTAAAAAAACACGCTGCTAGGTATGTTATCCGATCAAGCACTTATGGGATGGGAGTGCCACTTTGCATGTAAGTTGATTCCACCTAGTTGAAGGTGTGTGCAAAGTATTGTGCCCATCGGATATGCTTTGCATTGTCGATCAAGCATAAAACACCGTTTTCGCCTTAGTGTCATGCACAACCATGAAAAAAGACGGTCCTAAGTGTGTTAATTAAACAAGTACTTATCGGATGGGGGATCCACTTTGCACGCATTCGTTTCAACTACGTTGAGGTGCACGCAATGTATTCTCACCATCGAATATGCTTTGCATGGTTGATCATGCATTGTACACCATTTTTTCCCTAGTGATATGAACATCCGCAAAAAAACACGCCCTTAGGTGTGTTATCTAACCAAGTACTTATCAGATGGGTGTGCCTCTTTGAGAACATTTCAATACCACCTAGGTTGAGGCATACGAAAAGTGTTGTGCCTATCGGATATCCTTTGCATGGTCGATCGAGCATTAAATACTATTTTTGCTCTAGTGTCATGCACATCTGTAAAAAAACACGCTGCTAGTTATGTTATCCGATCAAGCACTTATGGGATGGGTGTGCCACTTTTCATGTAAGTCAATTCCACCTAGTTGAAGGTGTGTGCAAAGTATTGTGCCCATCGGATATGCTTTGCATTGTCGAACAAGCATTAAACACTATTTTGGCCTTAGTGTCATGCACAATCATCAAAAAACGCGGTCCTAGATGTGTTATTCGACTAAGTACTTATGGGATGGGCAAGCCACTTTGCATGTAAGTCAATAATACCTAGGTTGGGATGTGTGCAGAGTAGTGTGATGATCGCATATGTGTTGCATTGTTGACTAAGCATAAATCAGCATTTTTGCCTTAGTGTCATGGACAACAACCAATAAAAAACATGGTCCTAGGTGTGATATTCTAAAAAGTACTTATTGAATGGGCATTCCACTTTGCATGGAATACCATACCACCGCTTTTGAGGCACATACAAAGTATTTTGCCCATCGGATATGCTTTACATGGTAGGTTGAGTATTAAATACCGTTTTTGGCCTTGGTGTCATGTACAACAGTCAAAAAACACGATCGTAAGTGTATTTTTCAAACAAGTACTTATCAGATGAGGATGCCACTTTGCACACAAGTCAATACTGCCTAGGTTGAGGAATGTGCAAAGTCTTGTGTCGATTGGATATGCTTTGCATAGTCGATCTCACATGATACACCATTTTGTTCCTAGTGTTATGCACAATCGTCATAAAATACATTTGGAGGTGTGTTATCCGAACAAGTACTTATGGGATGGGTGCACCCCTTTGTATACAATTCAATAAGATCTAGGTTGAGGCGTGTACAAAGTTTTGTGCCCATCGGAGAAATGTAGATGCAATAATATTAGAAAATTCTCGGTATGTGTATATGTGTGTGTGTGTGTGGCAAACAATTTTGATACAACAAAGTAAACACCTAGTGCACAAATTATGCACTTCATACCTTGAGTAAATAAGCTTGTTGATGAGGATAAATACACCCTTGAATAAAAGCACAGTTGTTGTATGACCACAATAGGATCGCTTTGACACCTGTGATTTTGCCCACATGTAAGTTTGCAAATAGTATAAAAAATCATTTAATAATATATTAATAGTTTGCAAATGTGTATAGCAAGTGAGTAATGGGAAGTGGAAGTGGGAGTGAGGAGGGAGGAGTGGAATGGGAGAGGGAAGTAATAGGGGTGTATGATAATAAGTATTAAAAAAAGTATAATAATATATTAATAGTTTTCAAATGGCAAGTGAGTAATGGGAAGTGGAAGTGAGAGTGGGGAGGGAAGAATGGAATGGGAGAGGAGAAGGTAATAGGGGAGTAGGATAATAAGGGAGTGAAATGAGTGAGGGAGTTAATAGGGGATGAAAAAGAGGAGGGTGAGATGGGGAAATATGGGATTTTGGGAAATGGGAGGAGTATGGGACGTGGTGGAAATGTGGGATGGGAGTGGTGGCAATGGGGAGGAAGAAGAAATGGATGGATGGGGGGAGGGCTAATGGAAGATTGGGATGAGGGATGGGGGTCCAATGGGAGAGGGGGAGTAATGGGAGCCAATGGGAGAGGGGATAAATGAAAAGCCAATAGGAGAGAGGGGAGGAATGGAAAGCCAATAGGAGAGGAGGAGGAAAACCTAATTTTTCTTATATATAGTCTTCTTCATTCATTCTCCCCTCATTTCATTCATTGAAGCAAGAAAGCAAGGATGATCAAGAAAGCAAGGAAGGAAGAGCAAGAAAGCAAGAAAGAGCAAACTTACAAACTTTTTCCAGGTACTTGCAAAATTTTTTGATTAATTAATTGTCTAGATTTTTTTTTAAAAATTTGAAGAGAGAGGAACTAGAGAGAGAGGTTGAGGGGAGGAGAGGAAGAGGATGGAGGGGTTGGAGGGAAGGGAGGAGGAAGGGAGGGAGAGGTAGGGGCAGAGTAGAGGGGGGAAAGGAGGAGGGAAGGGGGGCGGGAGGGAAGGGAGGAGGGGGGGGGGATGACAAAATATGAAGAGGGGAGAGGAGAAGAGTGGAGATGAGGAGAGAGGGCACAGCTAGAGAGCACACCACAAATGACTAACTGTACACTAGAATTAGTTGAAAAAATAGAATATATACAAACCCTTTTAGGGTTAGGGTTAGGGGATCTAACCCTTTCCTTTATAGCACTCTATAAGGTTAGTGCTATGCACATATGATCACGTGATGGTGCTATGCACACATGATCACATGATGTTGAGCGTGAACTCTCAACACCTTCCCTCAAGATCAACATCATGAAGTAGGCCTTCCCTCAAGATGATGATTCTGGGGAATAGAAGAAGGACTGAGCATTACATTCCATCACACCCCTTTAATGGGAATGTCCTTCCTCTGCATCAAACCAAGAGCTAGTCGGTGTTTCTCGAATAGCTCTTTACCGAGTGGTTTGGTAAAGATGTCTGCAACATTTTCTTTGCTATCACAATGCTGCAGTGTGATGTCACCAAGTAACACTCTTTCTCTGATGAAGTGCTCTCTGACATCAATGTGCTTTGTCCTGGAGTGATATACTGGATTTTTGGCCAATGCTTGAGCCAATTGATGATCACAGTATATTGTTGTTGGCTTTGACTCATCAAAGTAATCTGTTTCTAACAATAGTCTTCTTAGCCATATAGCCTCACATGCACCTGTAGTGAGTGCTCTATATTCTGCTTTAGTCGAAGACAAAGAAACAGTTGGCTGTTTGTTTGACAACCATGATATAGCACCTTGACCAAGGAAAAATGCATATCCCTGTGTCGATCTCCTGGTCTCATGATCTCCAGCATAGTCACTGTAACAGTATCCATGCAACCGTGGATGACTTCCTCTGTATTCTATCCCAAATTGTCTTGTACCTCTGATGTATCTCAAGACTCTTTTGGCTGCATTCCAGTGAGACTGTTATAAACTGTGCTAGTGAGCTTACTGCATAACAAATATCTAGCCGTGTGATTGTCAGATATTTAAGAGATCCAATGAGTTGCCTGTAGTATCTGTCATTGACTGTAGGCTTTTCTGAATCTTTAGTAAGTTTCAAACTCTGTTCCATGGGAGTGGCTGCAATCTTGCAATCTGCCATATGAAACTTCTTCAGGAGACTGTCAACATATTTGAGCTGACTCATGAATGTGCTATCTGAATCTCTCTAGAACTCAATTCCAAGACAATAGTGCATAAGTCCAAGATCTTTCATGTTGAACTCTGCAGATAAGTCTTGTTTTAGTTTTCTGATGAAGCTATCCTTGCTTCCTGTCACAATCAGATCATCTACGTACAAAAGTGCAATAGTAATATCTTCCCCTTGAACTTTGTAGTAGAGAGTATGATCTGCATTAGACTTCATGTATCCCAGATCAGCAAAATACTTGTCAATTCTGTTGTACCAACTTTTGGGTGCTTGCTTTAAGCCATAGAGACTTTTCTTGAGATGGCAAACCTTGTTCTCCTTTCCTGGTTCAACATAACCAGCTGGTTGTTGCATGTAGACTTCCTCGTCTAGATAACCATTGAGAAATGCATTCTTGACATCGAGCTGATACACATTCCATTTACTGAGTGTTGCTAGTGATATCAAGAACCGTATGGAATCCATCTTTGCTACTGGAGGATAAGTCTCATCATAATCTTGGCCATATTGTTGTGCAAATCCTTTTGCAACTAATCTAGCTTTGTATCTTTGAATACTGCCATCTGGATTGTACTTCACTTTGTATACCCATTTGTTGGCTATGGCCTTCTTTCTTGGTGGAAGGTCGCATAACTCCCAAGTGTTATTTTTATACAAAGCATCCATTTCTTCATTCATAGCAGTTTGCCATTCTGGCTTATCTACTGCGTCTTCGAAGTACACTGGTTCTTCTGTAGCCATGATGGTAGTCATAAGAGCATAGTTGGTGGTTTCCACCTGAATTGCCTTGCCTTTCTGAGCATATGTCAATCTGGCTAGTGGTCTGCTTTCCCTAGTAGACCGTCTGAGCTGCTGTGGCACTGCTTGGGGTGTTGCTGGCAATTCTTGCTCTTCTTCATCAACCTGTTCTGTAGATGACTGTGAAGTCGATGCTTCTATCTCCTGTGTAGGTGAGGTTTTCCATTCTGATTCCTCATCGAAGATTACATCTCTGGAGATAATGACTTTGCGGTTGATGGGATCATACAATTTGTATGCTTTGCTTTCTTCACTGTAGCCAACCATGATGCATTTGCGTGACTTCACATCCAATTTCCTGCGATGATCATCATGTATGTGGGCATATGCTATGCAACCAAATATGCAGAGATGTCCAATGCGTGGCTTGTGTCTAGTGAATGCTTCATAAGGAGTCATACCTTGTATCGGTTCGGTAGGAAGCCGATTAAGCAAGTAGTTAGCTGTAGCTATTCCTTCTACCCAATACTGATTTGGAAGATGCTTTTCACTAAGCATTGCTCTAGCACTGTCTGCTAAAGTCCCATTCTTCCTTTCAGCTCTTGCATTTTGCTAAGGAGTATCTACACATGTGAATTGTCTTTGAATGCCGTGATTTTTGAAAAAGTTCATGAATGCTGAAGACATGTATTCACCTCCTCTGTCTGATCTCATGACCTTGATCTTTCTGCCTGTTTGGTTTTCTACCATGGCTTTGAATTCTTGAAATCTGGCAAACACTTCAGATTTCTCTTTCAAAAAGTAGACCCAACAATATCTGCTGTAGTCGTCGATGAAGGTCAAGTAATAAAGTGAACCATTGATGTTGCAGGTCTGGGCATAACCCCATACATCTGTATGAATCAAATCAAGAATACCTCGTGCACGAGAGGTACTTCTGACAAAGTTGGCTTTTGTTTGCCGAAGCAGCATGCTTCACAAACTTTTCCAAGAAACTGTAGCTTCGGAATCCCAATTGCCATATTTTGATTCCTGAGATCTAACAAGTACTTGAAGTTGACATGACCATATCTCTTGTGCCATTTTGCAGATAGTGGCATCTGTTGCATTTGAGCTGACATGGCATGCTTATCTGGTACTGTAACTAGCATCCTGTATAAGCGTCCTTCCTTGACACCTTTTGCTACTAGCTGACCTCTTTTGGATTTGTCTCTGATAGTGCATTCATCACTGTCGAAGATGACTTTGTAGTTGTGTTCCGTCATTTGACCTACTGACAAAAGGTTCTTGCTGAGCTTCGAAACATAGAGCACATCTTTGACTAATCCTTTTGTACCAGTGAAATTGTTCATAGGGATAACACCTGTCCCTTGAACCGGATTCGGTGTATTTTCTGCTGTGTAGATGACATTCTTTTGACCTTCTAATGGCTTCATTTCTGTGAACCATTCCTGGTGATTTGTCATATGAGATGATGCACCGCTGTCGATGTACCAAGGATCCTGTTCCACTTGGTCGACTTGATAGCTGAAATTCTCTTTGGGATTGAAATCAGTGTTGTCTAGGTGTCTAGGTGCATTGTATCAGTCTGATGCGATTCCTCACTTGCAAGAAACATATTTCCATGTTCATTTGCAAAATGACTGTGACTAGAATGTCCACCACGATGATTTCCTCTTCCTCGGGAATTCCCTCGATTATTGACCGCCTTGGTCGTACTGCTTCTTGTGGCAATCTCTTTCATAGTATCCAAACTTGTGACAGTAGTTGCATTGAATGTTTGACACATTGGTGGATGCATTCCCTCGTCCTTGGAATCTTCCTCGGTTGGAATGATTTCCTCTTTGCTGATTCTGATGTTGCTGAGGATGATGCTGATGCTGATGCTGATTTTGACTTTGTTGATGATGACCACTTTTCTGATATACCTCTGTTTCTGCCTTTGCCTCTGCTTCTGTCTGAAGCTGTGAATGCCTGATCATTAGAATGATCTTTACGTGCTTGAATGGCCTGAGTCCTGAGTTCTTCACCAAGTAGAACTGACTGAAGTTCTTCCAGTGTTGGAATTTGCCGTTGGATGGCAATACTCTGGACTAGATTCTCATATCCTTCTCCTAGTCCATTCAGGATTACTTGAACCATTTCTGCGGGATTCATAGTCTCTCCTGCTACTGCAAGTTGATTGTTGTAGTCTTTGATGCGGAGTACATAAGCATGATCGGTTTCATTGCTATTGCGGAAACTCTGGTTGATCTGGTTTCTCAGGGTGAGAATCTTGGATGTGTTCTTGGACTCCTAGAGAGCTGCGAACATATCCCATGCTTCTTTTGACGTCTTGACTATGTTGAGCTATCCTAGCATGACATCTTGCACATTCTGCTTGATCAGGTGATAGGCATACTTGTCTTTCTTATCCCCTCGGGGGGGTCACTCATCATATGTAACCCTATCACGTGAGTTCAACAAAAGGATATTTTTTATTTCCAAAATTTACAGAAATAAATATACATAAGGGACTATTTAAAATAGTTTTGAAAAAAATTTACAGATTTGTATAGAAAAAGGGTACATTTTATTAATGAAAAATTTACACAGATAAGGGATTTTAGAAATATGCCTTGAATGCACGTGGTATAGAGGGTTTATACATGGTGACCCCCCCGAGCTTATCCCATTCTGCTTGAGCTCGGGCAATGGCAGGATCTGCTACTGGTGTGGAAACTATTTGTGTAGATGTAGATCCCGATGTAGATCCCGTTGCTGGTGCTATGACAACAGATGGAGTAGAGCTACTGGTGGCTGGATCGGCCAATGGTCTAGGTATAGATCCATCGACATACTCCCATTTGTCCTGAAGCACAAGAATGGTCTCCATTCGGTATTTCCATGTACCGTAATTGGAGTTATCTAACTTAGCAGATGCCTCCAGATTGAGGTTGCTAGTCGACATGGTGCAAACAATGTACTCAAAAGTGTCCTGAAAAACTCTGTATGAATCAACTGCAAATACACTGAAGATGCCAAGTGAAATCTCTGTACCATCGGTGAAGATAGAACTGCAGTATATAAGATCTGATCTGTGTTACAAGGCTTGTGGCAATGATGCCGGGAATAGCCAACAGGCTTTACAAGGCTGAAAAATGATGTGCATGATGCCGTGAGATAGCCGAATAGGCTTTACAATGGTGGCATGTGTGTGTGAAATCAAGTGCTATCTGCCCACTGAATCAATCTGCAATGTCTCTGAACTCTGAAGTCTGCTCACTGAACTGATGAACATAAGGTTTCACGTAATGTAATGATGTGAAATCGGATGTGAGCATATGGACTGACTCCGAGTAGGTACTAGTCGGGAATTTCGGGCATGGCTTAGATTGGCAACTTGGGGAATTCAAAGCGTCCCCTCTATGGCAATCTAGTCTACTCTGATCTAGATCTAAACCAACCGTCGATCGATGAAAGAGCAGCAAATAATTCCTTTTCTTTTGTTCTTTTTAAGTGCTGGGTCAGATGCGTCGATGTAAAGGCAAATGTGCGTGAAGGAAGTGGTTTTGTCGGCGAGGCACAAATGTGAGTGTAACTTGCGCCAAAATGTGCACGTGATGTAACGAGCGCGTAGAGCACAAAAAATCGAGCGACTTTCCTTTTTGGAGCACCCTCAAATTCTTCTTGGATCAAGAGATATGACTTGATCTAGGTGGAGGGGCAAAAGGAGTGCAAATGGTGCTCAATGATGATGTGTCACTGTGAGTCACATGCAGTGATGATGTGGCACTGTGCTTAGAAAGAGGTGTGCCAGTGAAGCTCTGTGCTGATGTGGCAGGAGTGTGCACATGCAGTGTGTGCACAGTGTGCCTGGCAAGGGACTGTGCCTACAGAGGGTCAGTGCTGACTGGACTCTGCTGAGGTGGCACAGATGATGTCAGTAGGGTGATGTGGCAATGCTGACATGGCACTGATGACATGGCATAGGTGATTGGCACTGATAACGTGGCACAGGTGATGTGGCACTGATGACATGGCACAAGTGACATGGCACTGATGATGTGGCACAAGTGATGTGGCACTGATGACATGGCATAGGTGACATGGCACTGATGATGTGGCACAGGTGACATGGCAGTCGGTGATGATGTGGTAGTCAGTGATGATGTGGCAGTCGATGATGACATGGCAGTGCTGATGTGGATTGCTGACGTGTCAATGCTGACGTGGCCGTGTGGATAGGCTAATGACGTGGCAGATAGGATTGACACGTGGCAGATTAGATGACGTGGTGCACGGGCCACGTATCACGCTGTGGGAAGCCGGAATCTAAAAAGATTCGAACGGAATCTTCTGGATTCCGTCGTCTTCTCCGTCGATGGAGGCAACTGTCGAGCCCGTTGTAGGAGGCGCCGCTCGGTGTGCTTAGTGGCTTTTCTGCAGGTGCCCATCGATGGAGGCGGTGCAGAGAGCTGTGGCTCTACTGGTGAGCAGCCCGTTGGCTATGTGGCATCCGTCTCAGGTTAGTCGACTAGGAGACATTGAGTTTGTGCGCCGGTTGGATGGCTTTGCAAGAGCAGGTGGAGAGCAGCGTGGACGTCCGTCGATAGCTTGTAGTGTTGTTGGAGAAGCGTGCATATGT
This sequence comes from Dipteris shenzhenensis, assembly GCF_047967505.1. NCBI lineage: Eukaryota > Viridiplantae > Streptophyta > Polypodiopsida > Gleicheniales > Dipteridaceae > Dipteris > Dipteris shenzhenensis. The sequence continues at coordinate 36,376,038 of NC_141605.1, forward strand.
TAAAGCATTGTAAAGAGCGTTTAGAGATCGTTTGGCATTGCCCACATGATGGGAGTTGCTAAAGCGTAGCAGCCCGTATCTGTGGCTAGCTGAAGCTAAGTCCGGAGCTTAGTGGAGGAGCCTTGTTGCAGGAGATGCAGTTCGTTGGAGAGTTCGTTGGAGCGCTAGTATTCGATGCCTTGTAGTAGGCTGTGAGGCTTGTGAAAGGAGGCCCATTGGTGCAGCCGTTGGAGGCTCATAGTCCATCCTTCAATTGGAGTGGCTTAGCGGCTCGAGCCCATTTGCTGGCGAGTGGCTGAAGCACAGAGCGGAGAATTCGTTGTAAGGAGGCCAGCCCTTTGGCTGGAGGTCGCCAGTTGCTTGTGGAGAGGTTGCGATGCTGATGGCGTTGCTTTGGCGGCGGCTTTGAGAGCGTTGACGTAGGAGCTTGGAGTCGGCTTTGGACCTGGCTGAGGCTTGGAGGTCCATCAGGAGACACAACACTATAGCTTGGAAGGCCTTGCAAAGGCTTTCGGTTTCCAAGCTAAGATCATATGAGCTTTAGGAGGCCGTGAGTTGCCAAGCTAAGATCATTGAAGCTTGAAGGTGCGCCTTGAAGGAGAACTAAGACCGTAGAAGCTTGCTGTTGAGGTCTCCTTGGAAGCTTGATCTCTCTGGCTGGAGTTCTTCCACAAGCTTGTTGTAGAACTGTTGGAGGACTCTCTTTTTCTCTCAACTCAAGAAACACTCAAATAAACTCTCTCAAATGACAGAAATCTCTCAAGAACAATGATGGAAATTTCTTTCAATGGACGGAAATTCTCTCAACGGAAGTGAAGGGAAGGATCTCACAATCACTCAAGAGAACTCTCAATCTCACAATCTCTCTCACACTCTCAAGAATCACAATGTCTCAGCGGAAGACAAGGGAGCTCTGATACCATGACAAAATATGAAGAGGGGAAAGGAGAAGAGTGGAGATGAGGAGAGAGGGCACAGCTAGAGAGCACACCACAAATGACTAACTGTACACTAGAATTAGTTGAAAATATAGAATATATACAAACCCTTTTAGGGTTAGGGTTAGGGGATCTAACCCTTTCCTTTATAGCACTCTATAAGGTTAGTGCTATGCACATATGATCACGTGGTGGTGCTATGTACACATGATCACATGATGTTGAGCGTGAACTCTCAACAGGGGACTGGCGGGGGGGAAGGGGGGAGGGGGGGGCTGGCGGCGGGGAGGGGGGAGGGGGGAAGGGGGGGCGGGGGTGAAGGGGGGGGAGGGGGAGGGGGAAGGGGGTGGGAGGGGCTGGCGGCCGTGGCCGCCAGCTCGAGGGAAGGGGGGGGAAGAGAGGGGGGAAAGGGCTGAGAGGGGGGGGCAGGGGGGCTGGCGGCCGCGGCCGCCGGCTCGGGGGAAGGGGGGAGGGAGGGGGGAGAGGGGGCCAGGGGGGGCAGCACGGGTGAAGGGGGGGAGAGGGAAGGGGGTGGGAGGGGCTGGCGGCCACGAGAGGGGGGGCTGGGGGGCTGGCGGCCGCAGCCACCAGCTCGGGGGAAGGGGGGAGGGAGGGGGGAGAGGGGGCGGGGAGGGGGGGCAGCGGGGGTGAAGGGGGGGAGGGGGAAGGGGGTGGGAGGGGCTGGCAGCCATGGCCACCAATCCGGGGAAAGGGGGGGAAGGGGGGGTGGGGAAGAGGGGGGGGGAGGGCTGAGAGGGGGGGGGCTGGGGGCTGGCAGCCGCGGCCGCTAGCTCGGGGGAAGGGGGGAGGGGGGGGAGAGGGGGCAGGGAAGGGGGGGCGGGAGTGAGGGCTGAGAGGGGGGGCTGGCGGCCGCGACCGCCAGCCCCGAGGAAGGGGGAAGGGGGGGGACGGGGGTGAAGGGGGGGGGGGGAAGGGGGTGGGAGGAAGGGGGGTTGCGAGAGGGTGCGAGAGGGGGGGGAAGGGGGTGGCAGGGAGGGGGGCGGGGGAAGGGGGGGAAAGGGGGGGGCGAGGGGGGGGTGCGAGGGGGTGCAAGAGGGGGGGGAAGGGCTGGCGGCCGCGGTCGCCAGCCCGTGGAGGGGGGGCGGGGGTGAAGGGGCGGGAGGGCGAAGGGGGTGCGAGGGGGGTGGGGGAAGGGGGGGTGGAGGGGGAAGGGGGTTGAACGGGGGCGGGGAGGGGGTTGGACGGGGGTGGGGGGGGAAAGGGGGGAGGGGGGGGCTCGCGGCCACCAGCCCAAGGGAAGGGGGGAGGCGGTCAGGGGGGAAGGGGGTGGGACGACGGGGGCTGGCAGGGGGGGAAGGGGGGAGGGGGGGCTGGCGGCCACCAGCCCTGGGGAAGGGGGGGTGGAGGGGAAAGGGGGTGGGACGGGGGTAGGGGGGGAAGGGGGGAGGGGGGGTTGGTGGCCGCGGCCGCCAGCCCTGGGGAAGGGGGGAAGGGGGGGTGGAGGGGGAAGGGGGTGGGACAGGGGGGAAAGGGGGGAGGGGGGGCCTAGCGGCCACGGCCGCAAGCCCTGGAGAAGGGGGGAAGGGGGTGGGACGGGAGTGGGGGGAAAGGGGGTGGGGGGGGGCTGGCGGCCATGGCCGCCAGCCCTGGGGAGAGCAGAGGGGAAGGGGAGGGGGGGAGCGAGACGAGGAGGGGGAAGGGGGGGCAGAGGGGAAAGGGAGGGGGGGAGCGGGAGGGGAGGGGAGGGGGGGCAGGGGTCGAGGGGGGGAGGGGTTTTGGCGGCGGAGGGAGGGGAGGGGAGGGGAAGGGAGGGGAGGGGAGGAGGGGAGGGCGGGGGTCGAGGGAGGGAGGGAGGGAGGGGAGCGAAAGGAGAGAGAGGAGAGAGAGGGAGAGGAGAGGAGGGAGCAGAAGGAGAGAGAGGGGAGAGGAGAGAGGGGAGTGAGAGAGAGAGTGAGGGGAGGGAGAGAGAAAGAGAGAGAGAGAGTGTGTGGGGGGAAGGTATGGGAGAGAGAGAGAGAGAGAGTGTGAGGGAGAGAGAAACAAGGGAGTAGAGGGAGAGAGGTTGAATTCTTACAAGAGCGACAAATAAGATTTGACTTAGGAAAAGAATGAAAGGGACTTACTAGAAGAAAGTATCAAGAAGAATGTTGAACACAAATTTGAATTCTTACAACTAAGAGTAGAACTATCACGAGCAAGAGCGACAAATAAGATTCTTGCTCAAATAAGATTTGACTTACTAGAGCGACAAATAGGATTCTTGCTCAAATAAGATTACTATCACAAGCAAGAGCGACAAATAAGATTTGACTTACTATCACGAGCAAGAGCGAAAAATAAGATTTGACTTATGAGAAGAATGAAAGGGACTTACGAGAAGAAAGTATCAAGAAGAATGTTGAAGAAAGTATCAAGAAGAATGCTGAACACAAATTTGAATTCAAAAGGAACATACAAGAAGAAAGTATGAGAAGAATGTTGAACACAAATTTGAATTCAAATTTATAATGAATTCAAATTTCCTTCTCTTTTTTGAAAATTCAAATTTATGCGTAGGAGAAGTGGGCTAGTTTTTCTTATATATACTTTTCTTTCCATTCATTCATTCTAACTCTCTCCTCATTTCATTGAAGCAACCAAGAGTGGCAACCAAGAGCGGAAGAGAAAGGATAAGCGGAGCCTTACTTTTTTTACTTTTTCCAGGTACTTACATTCTTTTTCATTCCTCTTGTGATTCTTTTTCTTTACTTACAATTCTTTTTCAATTAGTTTCTTATTAAAGTTTTTGAGTTCTATTTCTTAAAATTCGTCTTGTAATTCTTTTTCTTTACTTACAATTCTTTTTCAATTAGTTTATTGTTAAAGTTTTTGAGGAGGGGGGTCTTTTAGAAGGCATTACAATTCTTTTTAAATTAGTTTCTTATTCGAGTTTTTGAGTTCTATTTTAATTAGTTTTTTATTTATATATGAGTTTGTAAATTTGAGAAATGAGAGAATAGGGAGGGAGAGAAAGAGAGAGGAGAGAGGAGAGAGGGAAAGAGAGAAATTAAGAGAGAGAAGAGGGGCTCTTGGCAGCTATGGCCGCCAAAGGGAGAGAGAGAATAGAAATGAGAGAGAATGAGAAATGAGAGGAGTAGGGAGGGAGAGAAAGAGAGAGAGAGAGATTTATAGAGAGAAGAGGGGCTCCTTAAATGAGAGAGAAGAGTAGGGAGGGAAAGAAAGAGAGAGGAGAGAGGGGGAGAGAGATTAAGAGAGAGAAGAGGGTCTCCTGGGGGCCATGGTTGCTTGAGGGAGGGAGAGAGTAGGGAGAGAGAGGGAGAGAGAGAGAAAGAGAGAGAGGGAGAGAGAGAGAAAGAGAGAGAGGGAGAGAGAGGGAGAGAGAGAGATGTTTATCAGAATGAAACGTGGCGAGAGGAGAGAGGGAAAGAGAGAAATTAAGAGAGAGAAGAGGGGCTCTTCGGGGCCATGGCCGCCAAAGGGACAGAAAGAATGAGAAATGAGAGAGAGGAGTAGGGAGGGAGAGAGACAAGAGATTAAGAGAGAGAAGAGGAGGGAGGGAGAGAAAGAGAGAGAGGGGAGAGAGAATGAGAAATGAGAGAGAAGAGTAGGGAGGGAGAGAAAGAGAGAGGGAGAGAGACAAGAGATTAAGAGAGAGAAGAGGGGCTCCTTAAATGAGAGAGAAGAGTAGGGAGGGAAAGAAAGAGAGAGCTGAGAGAGGGAGAGAGAGAAGAGAGTCTCCTCGCAGCAATGAGAGAGAAGACTAGGGAGGGAAAGAAAGAGAGGGAGGGAGAGGGAGAGAGAGAGAGAGAGAAGAGAAGAGGGAGACTTAGGGAGAGAGAATAGGAGAGAGGGAGAGAGAGAGAGAGAGAGAAAGAGAGAGAGGGAGAGAGAGGGAATGAAACTTCTCTACTAGAAGAGTAGGGAGGGAAAGAAAGAGAGGGAGGGAGAGGGAGAGAGAGAGAGAGAGAGAAGAGAAGAGGGAGACTTAGGGAGAGAGAAAGAGACAGAGGGAGAGAGAGATAGCGAGAGAGAGAGAGAGAGAGAGAGAGAGAGGGAGAGAGAGGGAGGAATGAAACTTCTGTGCTAGAGGGAGGGAGAGAGTAGGGAGGGAGAGGAAGAGAGAGAGAGAGAGAAGAGAGGAGGGAGACTTAGGGAGAGAGAAAGAGAGAGAGGGAGAGAGGGAGAGAGAGAGAGAGAGAGAGAGAGAGAGAGAGAGAAGAGAGGAGGGAGACTTAGGGAGAGAGAGATAAAGAGAGAGGGAGAGAGAATGAAACTTCTAGCGGCCGTGGCCGCCAAGAGAGGGAGGTAGAGAGAGAGAGAGAGAGAGAGAGAGAGTTCTCGCAGCCGTGGCCACCAAGGGAGGGAGGGAGGAAGGCTGAGAGAGATTAAGAGAGAGAATTCAGAGAGAGAGAGAGAGACATAGAGAGGGAAAGAACGACAAATCCTAGCGGCCAAAAGGATAGAGGTAGGGAGGTAGAGAGGGTAAGAGAGAGAGAGAGGGAGAGAGAGAGAAGAGGAGAGAGAGAGAGAGAGGAGAGAGATGGAGAGAGAGAGAGATAAAGAGAGAGAATGAAAAATCTTAGCCGCCATGGGAGGGAGAGAAAGAGAGAGTTGAGATAAACTAAGAGAGAGAATGAGTGGGATGAGGATAGAGAGGGAAACACATAAGAGTTGTTAGAGAGAGAGAGAGATTAAGAGAGAGAATGAGGTGTCTTGACTATGGCTACAGAGAGATTTAGGAGGAGAGAGAGAGAGAGAGAGAAACCAAAGAGAGTTTTATATATTTACATGTTTTATATTATACTTTTAAAAATTTATAAAAGAGTGAATTTATGGTTTGTTTTGAAGGTGAGATAATATTTTTATATATATTCATCTTTTAAATTGAAAAATGTTAACTTTTCTTTAGATACTTGTTCTTCATTTATCTCACATGCAGGTTTAGCCTCTACATCAAAACCCCTTCTTTTGCATATTTAAGCCTCTTAAACCCCAGCACATTAAAATGAACACACAAAAAGAAATTATTTATTGCTTTTCTTCGCTTCGATGGTTGGTTTAGCATAGTTTAGCATAGATTACATTGCCTTAGAGGAGAGACAATTCTTTAAGTTGCCAATCGAAGCCATGCTCAAATTTTTCTAACTAGTTCCTAATCATTGTCAGTCCCTTCGCTCACATGCAGTTTAACACTCATAACATGCTATTAAATAAGACCTTTTACCATTTACCAAGAAGTTTATCAGTGGGCAGATTGCATGAGTAGATATTAGTGGACATATTACATATATCAGTGGACAGGTTACATGTCATGGGACATATTGGAGCTTGATGATTATTGGTTATTTTTATTGCATTTGTATAAATATTTAAGCTCCATTATTGTCATAAAAACCCTTGTAAAGCCTTCTATGCTATTTTTTACATTTATTGCCATATGAAGCGCCTTGTAATAAACCCGACCATCCCGACCATTCACTATTTAATGAGTATCAGTGGGATGCATAAGTGGATATCATGTGGGCTGCATAAGTGGATATCAGTGGAACAGTTTTTAGTGGGTAGATTGCATCAGTTGGGTATCAGTGCACAGATATCAATGGATGGACAGATTACATGTCATCACAAAGATTGAAGCTTTATGACTAGAGGGCAAATCAATGGATGGACAGATTACATGTCTTCACGAAGATTGAAGCTTTATCACTAGACGACATTTTATATTACTGTAAAGCTTTATTGGCTAATTTTTGTACATTTGTACAAATATTTAAGCCTTGTAAAGCCTTCTAGGCTATTTCCCACATTTATTGCCATATGAAGCCTTGTAAAGCCTTTTGGGATATTTCCCACATTTATTGTATCAAGGGTTGTATATTGTACTTTACTTGTATGTATCTAAATTCTTCATTATCTTTTATTGTAGGATTATGGAGCAATAAACTAATGTGGTGGCTATCCTAAATGACTCTGAGATCAGAGACTGGGTTTCTGATGTCACTTTGAATTTCAAAGGAAAGAAATATAGCCCCAATGGCTTTGGTAGGTGGAATCGATATCACATGGGCAGAAGAGCTTGGTTTCTTCATCAAAAGGAAAAGAGAATCTTTCTACTTATGTCAAAAAGGGAGTTCAATGGTGTTGAAGATCCATGGGATGCTACTTTCTTCAGAAAAGATATGACTTCAAGCCTTGTGGTAGGCATAATGATAGAGCCAAAAGAGACCTTTATGGATATTTTTACAAAGAGTTCAGATCCTGAAGTTGGTGGTATTCATATTGTTGTGTCAAGGAAAGACTCAAAGACCTTTGTGATGCCTTCTCCTCAACCATCAAAGTTTCCAGAGCTGCAAAGTGCATTGGAGACTCTTTCATATACTTGGGAGCAATTTCCTAGTGTGGTGGCAAAAAGGATGCATGCAAAGATAATGTTTGAGTACTTTCAGGATGCACAATATGCTCCTCATATTCAAGGATCTTCACATGAAGGAGATCAGAAAGCTCAAACTTCGATGCACGGACAAGAAGAACATGCACACTGTCACAAATGTGTAGAACATGAGCGCAAACTTCTAGAGCAAGAAATCGTGGATGTAACTAAGGATGATGAAACACAAGCCTTGAGTGCATGGGAATTAAAAAAAATTGAAGAAGATCAAGGTCGATCCACTGCAGTTATGCTAGAAGCTCTTGCTAGTAAACCACGACGTGAAATGGTTCCAAGCAGTAAAAAAAGACATCGTCCCACTATAGAGAGAGATAATGTGGATGAAAAATGGTTAAAAGAAGAGAAAGATGAAGAAGACTCAGAACCCGAGGCTGAAGATGATCAGGATGAACTCACATCAATCAAAAATCTTAATCTGCGTCTTAATGAAGCAGTTACAGATGATGATGTGGGATATATCTGGGGTCAAAGGACGTGGTTTGTGAATGCCAAAGATGTGGAAGCTGCAACTCTCTTTACTAATAGCCGAAGCCTTGATATATCCTATGCAATGCAAATATACGAGGCTTTGAGAGATGGTAAGAAACCTGTTGCAAGCAATGTGGTCTTGCACCCAATAATGTTTGTTCCAACCAAAAATAGTTTTCTGGATCAATAAAATTTACAGGGCCTACACATTTCGAGGAAACCTTCAGTCGATTCTTTAAAGACACTCTTAAAAATATTCCACATGAACAAGGCGAAGAGGCACAAGGTGAGAATATGCTAAAGGAAGCAAAGAAGGAATTCCTCCTTCATTGCAGATTCCAGCCCATTGATCGTCAACATTGGGCTTATGCTTGTAATCAAATCACAAGGGAAGCAAAGGAGGTCAAAAGACTCACTCCAGAACAATTTGCAAAGATAAGTTCATTCCATTATTATCCTGCAACAATCTGTATATTCAAGCATGAGATCAAGTATTTGATTGAGTCCGAAAGACTTAATCATTATGTCCATGGAAAGCGTAAGATATCCTCAACATCAGAGGTCTTACAGAAGGCAAGGGTTATATGGACAACATTTGGTTCTCCAAATCCTGATTTGAAGCGAAAGGTCACAAAAGCAGATGTTGACACACTCACAAACTTCTATACTTCTTTGAGTGCAGTTATGCCAAGGGGAACTCAAGAGCAAGAAGAAAGTATGACAAGCCTCAAGGTGGTGAGGGACAGATATGCCGACTACACTTCTATCATATTTCGTCCTGTTGAAGTGTTCAATGAGATGCTTAAAACGTGCATTGCTTGTGAGCGTGGATAGTTGACCTATGAAGCTCCTTTGTTTATCTCCAGAAAGTCAAAGGTAATGGATAAGAAGGAGTTGATGGCAAGGATGTGGAGGCCTATAAAGTACTTACCTGACAAGTATGCATCCATGGCAGCACAAAAAATTTTAAAGAAAGAATGGTTTTTTGGAAAAAAAGACAAAGACCACTGCATGGAAGAATGCATCAATATACAGGTGAGGCGTGATGCAGTGCATAGTGCCATTAAGTATTTGCTGTCAGAGAAACAAATTCCACTTACTCATTGTAACATTGACTATAATGTGGTGAAGCATATAGCTTCTTTGTCAACACCCAAGGTAAAGCTATGGACAAACAGGTGGATTAAAAAGGATGAAGATGGGTCAGAAATAGTAATCTCTTATATGAGAAAAGAAATCCCACAACAGATGGTTGCATATGTGGAAAGATTAATCAGCGAGATAAGGATGCCGACAGATATGCACCAAAGCTTTCAATTCAATTTAGAGGTTACGGCAGAGTCTGAAAAGCTTGTGAACTTCAGGGGAGTCTCAGAAGATGACTTCTTCAAGAATGAGTCAGCATGGGATAAGCCACAACTATTCTTTATCAATGATGTTTCTAGCGATGATATCCATAACTTCATTGATAGAATAGTATATACCACCATTAGCAAAGTGGCAATTTGCAACATTGTCATTTTTGTTGATAAAAAAGAAAAGAAGCCATGCAGGTTACTCTAGAGCGAGCATATTCATCGGATTTGAAGATCTATAGTGGTGTTTATGCAGCAAAGAGAGGCAAGAAATAATGTGGAATAGCGATTCAATCTCTTGAATCATTCTTTTTGTGTATGCGGAGTCCCAACCCTGATCACTCCTTACAAAAGAACATAAGAGGGAATTCAAATAATTTGAGATTGATGCTAGAAGAGCAAGATATTCCCAGGTCCATACATTATCAAAAAAACAACTATGGAAGTCCTGCAAAAAGTGGGAGTCTCTTGCTTACCATGATGGAGAATTTGGTACCGGCAGGTTGGGAGGTCACCTTGTGCAGGATGGGATATTTATTTGAGGATCTCCTTAGAAAAGGAAACTCCACAAATATTATTGAAAATAAACATTTCATGGCTTATTTTCAGCTTCAAGCAGATCTAACAACAGGCTATGAAAAAGAGATAGACCACAAGGACACCGATGACATGGATGATTACCTTGAAGATCATAATGTCCCAGTTAATGATGATGAAAAGATGGACTTACATGACCCATTTAGAGAGAGGTTGGTGGATGAAGACAAACATGATGATGCCTTCTTTGATAATTATGGCTTGCAGGGTTATGAAAAAAGGCCACTGCCACAATACTTAGCGGTATGAACTCTCTATTTCTCAACTAAATACAATTTTTTAAATAAGATTTAAATTTAAAGATAATGAATCTAATGTCTCATATTTGTTTACAGGCAATAGAGGGAGAAGAAATGGATGAAGTCAATACGGAGGCACTCCCTTCTACTTCAACAATGCAACCACCTTTAAATTTGATTGAAGTATCCCATGAGCACAAGAGCTTTAAAGACACCATGGAAAAGTAGAATGACCCCAAACATAGAATACAAGCTATGACAGATACCCATTCTGCAAATTTAGTTGCATTGGATAAAATGGAGAGCTCATTTGAAGTTAGGATCGTTTTGAAAGGAGAACCTCAGTATTTGAGCTTTGGTAGAGAGGAGGTTTCAATCCTCTCCAATCCTTTAAAAGAGGTTAATGACAATGTTATCTTGGCCATTCTTAGGTAACATTTGTTTATTTGTTGCTACTTCAATGAGCTAACATTTGTTTATTTATTCATAGTGTAGTTATATATCAGTTTCCTAGTGCAGAATGCAAATCAATTCTATGAGCTAACGTTTGTTTATTTCTTGGTGCAGTGTAGTTATTTCTCAGCTTCCTAGTGCAGTGCAACATCATGTCTACATGCTCGATGCTCTCCTTTCTTCTATTCTTAGCTCTCCTCAAAAGACTATAGATGATGTTTGTACCTGGTTAAGCCCTTTGAATTTAGATGGGGTGCAAGTCATCTTAATGCCTTATCATGAGGCATAAGTATCAACTCTAACCTTATTTTTACTGTTTCTTTGGCAAGTTTGAGTAAAACAATAATCATTTTTATTCTCGTCGTGTAGCTCACATTGGAGTCTGATCATCTAAGACCTTGAACTCAACCATTTGTGGTTTGTGAATTCAATGGAAGGCTATCATGCCAACTCCCCAAGGTAATTATTCTCTTAATATTTTTGATACTCTCTTATTTTGTATCTTATGATCATGACATATTAATATATTTAATATGTCATGATGGACAGTGCTGCATATCGGCTAGTATCTGCTGTCAGAAGAACCACGGAGCAACAAGATCAAGTAGAATTTAAAAGACGTCTACCAGTGGAGCAAAAAGATGGGCACAGTTGTGGGTGGAGAGTTGCCTACAACTGCATGTTGTTTCTTAGAGAGATTTTTGATTTGGAGTTACCAGTCAAAATGGAATCATACACAGAAGCCGATCTGCTAGCATTTCGGGCTGAGAGTATTCAGCGTCTAATTACTACCATTGGGAAACAACCTGAAAATATGACTACATTGCAACATGTATAAACCTTATCTTTTTACTTGTATGCTTGTTCAAGCCTTTAATTAGGATGTGTAAATCTCATAACTTTTTTATATTTTCCTCCAAGAGGAGAAGAGACTGAGTCTAATGAAAGCATGCTATCTTTATACTTCTATGATTATTTAAACCTTTATTTTTATTTGGGATGTGTAAATCTCATAACTTTTTAAATTTTTCCTCCAAGAGGAGGAGAGACACTCTAATGAAAGCATGTATGAAACCTTACTTTTTAAGTTTTTGCACCAAGCAGAGGAGAGACTCACTCTAATGAAAGCATGTATGAAACCTTATCTGCTTGTTTAAGCCTTTATTTAGGATGTGTACATCGCATAACTTTTTTATATTTTTATAGTAGAAGGAGGATGTAAAAGAAATAGCAAGTGAAGAAGAATACGATGTAGACTACTCTCTCAATAAGATGAGTCATGAAAATATGAATCTATTGGAGCAGATTGGAAGTTCAGTCACCGCTATGTTGTTAATTCGACAACAACCTCATTTTTTTGAATTTGGTGAAGAAGAGATTTCAATCCTCTTGAATCCTAAGAAAGAGGTTAATGTCAAAGTCATTACAACCATCCTCAGGTTTGATGCAGCCTTTTCCTTGGCTTTATACTTTGCTTATTTTGATTAAACCCAAGAAGCTAATACTTTTTTTTTAAATATAGTAATGTTATAGCAAATTTTCTGCAAAATATACAAAGCGTTTCATATATGCTCGATCCTCGTATTTCGGAAGTGATTAGTAACAAAGAAGAAACCATAAAGGATGTTTGCAAGTGGTTGAAGCACGTTCCTATGAATGATGCACGAGTTATTTTTACAGCATATTATGAGAAGTAAGCAACCCTACTTGTTTTTTCTATTGCATTGCTAGAATTGTCTCAAACATAGTAATTATTCTTTATTGATAATGCAGCTCACATTGGAGTCTGGTAGTTGTGGACATCCTTGCGAAGAAGTGCTTCTTTGCCAACTCAATGACATCCGTCCATGGCATTATGTTAGAGTAAGTATAGACTACACTTGTTGTCACTTCCTGACATGTAGATTGATATGCAATGCACATATTCACTGTTATTATATGTTTTGATGTGCAGATCAGCTCAAAAGTTAGTAGGTGCTATCGACACAGTAATGCGGCAATGTGACTTGGCACAACAAATAGAGTATATAACATGTCAGGTATCACATCAAGAGAATAGCCACATCTATAATTGTGGATGGGGAGTGGGCTACAATTGCTTTTTGGTACTTGGTCAAATTTTTGAGATACAAAATGACCCCACACTGTCAACATATATGGATTTTCATCTCTATGCATTTATAACATGTACCATTCGAGCAATCATTAAGGGCGACATTATGGACCCTCCCACAAGGCAAATAGATAATGGCTCAGAGGAGTGCGAAATGAATGCCGTCAAAGAGTCAAAAGGGATAGAAGACCTCAACTCTATAAACATGGCTTCATTCCAAGAATTGGGAAGCTCTTTTAATGTTAGGGTTATGATTCAACATAGACCTTAGTATCTTGAATTTGGGGGAGAGGAGATTTCAATCCTCTCTAGAGCTTCAAATGAGGTCAATAATAATGTTATGATGGCCATTCTCAAGTTTGATACAAACTTTTTTTATGCTTGATAATTCAATATTTTGACTAAATCTAATAAGCTAATATTCATTTATTTGTTGGTGCAGTATAGTTATCTCACGATTTGGCAGAGCCGTACAAAACCGTGTGTATATGTTTGATTCCCTCCTTTCTCCTATACTTAGTGATAGTAGAAAGACAATAGCCGATGTTTGTAAATGGTTACAACCTTTACATTTACATGGCATGGGAGTCCTATTTATGGCATATCACGAGATGCTAGTATCATGGCAACCTTTATTTTCATTTTATACTGGCAACATTGTGTTAAATAATAATGGTTCTTAATTATTCGTGTAGGGAACATTAGAGTCTGGTGGTTTGGGACCTTGAAGACAACTATTGTTGGTTTGTTAACTCGATTGCAGGCTTTCATGGCTCAGTGCAAACGTAAGTATTCTATTAATCTGTTGTTACTTCTATATTATGTACCTTATGTAATAGACACACTAAGTTTTTTAAATATGTCATGATGAGCAGGTCCATTGAGAAGCTGGTATCTGCTATCAGAGAAATAGGACAGTACAAAGACTCGGTAGACTGCCAAAAGCATTTAGTAGTAGAGCAGGAAGATGGGCATAGTTGTGGGTGGAGAGTTGCCTACAACTGCATGTTGATTTTCAAAGAAATTTTCTCACTTAAGCCATAGATCTCATTGGAAGACTCTTTGGAGCTCAAATATTCAGAGGAGGATATACAATTGTTTAGGGCTGAAATCATTCGAGACCTAATTGCTGCCATTAAAATACAACGTGCAACTGATGCAATATCAAAGCTTGCATTTAAGGAAGAGGATACTGAGTCTACTGTGAAAGCACTGCACACTACAGAAGAAGTAGAGACCCAGTGTACACCTACACCACCATAGCCTCCACTGGAAGCATCAGAAGAGTTGCCACAGCCTCTGTTTGCATTTAAGGAAGAGGATACTGAGTCTACTCCTAAAGCACTACATACTATAGAAGAAGTAGAGACTGAGTGTACATATAGAGCACCACAGCCTCCATTGGAAGCATCAGAAGAGTTGCCACAGTCTTCACTAGAAGCATCAGAAGAGTTGTGATGCATGTATGATGTTGTGTTTGTATATATGCATGAGGAGCATATTCTCATGATGTTGTTTACTCCATGAATATTATGGTTGACATTTATTTGTTGCAATGTATGAATCATGATGTAGTTTTTGTTGATAATACACCAATTTCTGACTTATTACTTAAGTGGCATTTAGTCATGATATTTATATATTTATTTCATGCACACAATTTTATGATATGAATGCGTGATGATGTGAGTATTAGGAAATATAACCTTCTGTGATGAGAATTTTGATATGAATATGTGATGATGTAATATTTGTAATATATTTCATGGCAAAGTATCAATTCCCAATGCTCCACTCACTTAAAGTACAGCATTCCCAATGCTCTGCAAAATTTTATTCAGTTGGACAGTCTCCACTCACTTAAAGTAGAGCATTTCCAATGCTTCTCTCACTTTATTCCAACCCTTATCCTTATCATAGCGAACACATTGAGCGTTAGTGCACTTGTAATCTTCCATCGTAGTCCTTCCACAAACACTCTCTTATTTCTTACATCCTAGTCCTTCTTATTAACTTGTATTCATCTTTCACTTTACATCTTCCCTCACTTTCTATCACTCTTGAAGGAGGGGCAGCTCACTATGCATCCCTCGCTATTGCTCCCTCACTCTCCTTCTCCCACTTTCCCTCTAAGACAATGACTCCTTACTACTCGACTTCATTTACTGAACTCAAATTCTATCTTAGATCTCTTTTGTATGGACCAATGAAGGGAAAATCATTCGAGGAGGATATGTTACGCACATGGCTGCTTGATTTGAACTTAGCAGAAGAGATGAATATCCTTAGCTTTCTTTTTTGCTTCTTTTAATCACGTCCTTCTTATGCAAAAGAGTTAAATTTTCCTACAGGATATGGCGGTGGCTAGAAGCTATATTGAGAAAAATGGTGAAGATGAGGAAAGCCAAGAGAGAAAAGAAGAGTTGTTGAATTCTTACAAGTCGACGGAAGACTCGAAACAAGTTGTGAGGAGAGTCTGTGAGGAGATTTGCGATGCTAGCCCTTGTTACGCATGGCCTGCAAGTTTAAAGTTTGCTTGTTTTCATGAAGCCAATGCCATCGTAGGCACTTTCGAGGACATATACTCTCTCTAATGGCTTAATAGTCAAGTGATGGAAATTTAATTCCATAGAAATTTAAAGTAACTGTGAAATTTAATTCCATAGACTTATGTGTTTTCTAAAGTAACTGTAAGAGACAAAGATGACATCTTCTAGGCTGAGCTAATGGAAGGTGTTTTTTAACACCATATGGCTTTGAGTTATATGATCTACTTCTTGTACAAATGTGTCATGCTTTTTTAAAATGTACTGTAGTTTTTTAAATGTACTCTAGTTTTTTTTCTAATTTCATTTTTTAAAATCTTACTTTTTGTCTCTTTTAACAACATGAAGTCCTCTTTTTTTAATGTACTCTAGTTTTAATAACATGTCACATCAATTTTTCTAATTTGCTTTTTTAAAATCTTACTTTTTGACTCAAAGTTTTGTTTTATAAGAGCCTCTTTTTTTGAAATGCTTTATCCAAAATTATCTCACAAAATGAATTTGGACAGTGCACTAGTCCAAAATTAATGAAATAGGTGATTTATGCTCATATGCTTTTCCCCTCTCTTTTTTCCTTCTCTTTTCCCCTCTTCCTTCCTCTTTCTTCTCTTCTTTTCCCCTCTCTTATTTCCTCACTTTCGTCCTAAGTTTGAAAGCTATAAAATGGGCACCAAGGAGTGTAAAGGAGAGGAATTAAACCCGTTTCAAGCCAATGCCACCAAAGGAATGAGACTGCTCTTGAACGTTGGGGAAGTGGGCCAATTTCTTGCTGAGCTCAGGGTTAGAGGTGGGCTAAAGATTGACATCAATACAATGGGAGGGGGGACAGAGGGGTGTGAGTTGCTATGGGAGCGCGAAGTGGGGAGCTAGATGGGGATGGTGGGGGAGGGGTGTTAAATAGTGCTCTATCTCTTCCAAAAAGGCCGACTACTCTTTATGCAATCTCAGCTTCTTTCATATGCCCCCCCTTCCTCATCATCACTATATTGGAGCTAAAGGCCCATCATTCACAAAGATGATATCTATGCAATGGAAGGGTGGATGGTTTTATGGCTCTAAGAACAACAAAATTTGGATCCAAGTTGAGAACACGGCTGCCATCTTCAATGTGTTGGAGGGCAGCTTGTACATCTCACACTTGCTCAGAATATAGAGCGGAGATGCAACATTTCTCCTAGTAGGCATTTTTTAGGTGTTGCTTTTGACCGGCTTGTTGGAGTATGGCATTTATGTGGTTGACTTCATCTTGCAGGTGCTTGTTCTCACTCATCACCCGCTGATACGCAGACATAGCATCATGCACGATGATGCTCAAAAAGGTGAGATCATCCCACGTAGCACTTTCCGTTATACCATGTGGACCCTCTACGCCTTCATCTTTTGTGACTTCATGCACATTCATAAATAATTTAGAGCTAATCACAAAAACTACACAAGTGCACAATATGGCTAATGGAGTACACTATGTATGATATAACAACTATAACAATCAACATGTAACAAAATGGCATGTACTTCGCTTACCTAAAGTCGAGCTTCCCACATTAGCAAGTAGTGTTGCAAGGATGGGGACAATGGTGGTGTTGGCTGATTGTGGTTGCGCTGGCCTTTTGCGCCATTTCTTGGGTTTGTCAGTGAAGTCTATAAGCACATCTAGCACAAGCTTTGCATATAACATCTTTGCAAAGTAAAGTGGCATGGCCCCACTATGAGGCTTTTCTGATTTGATCATGCAATGAATGTAGTATCCATTCTCACTCATAGCAGGGTGGCAATAATTCTTGATGGGCCACCGTGTATGTGCGGCATCGGCGTGTTGGTAGGAGGGTAGCATCAGCCACCTCCATTATGTGCTTCATGGCTTGGACCCTAAGATGCATTTGCACACTACAAGGCAAAAGCCATTTTCCAACGAAAATATCGACCTTGTTTACACTTTTTTTTTTTTGACGGATGCAAAGGTCAGTATATATGTCGCTACTAGCATCGGAAAAGAACGGTCGCTATATAAGCGCTGCTATATAGTGACTCTAGTAAATGTCACTATATAGTGACATTGGTAAGCATGACGCTTAATAAAAACTTTTAAAAAAACATTAGTGGGGCTAAGCAAGGCCACAACAAGCCCTGTTTTTCCCTGCTCATGTTTTTTTTTAGTAACTACAAAAGAATGTTGTTTGTTACAAAATTTCCCTTGTAAAAGGGGTGGTACAAAATCGCTCAAATGAGTCGAGTGACAGAAGCATATACATGCTAAAGATATACAACATTGTTTGTTATTACAAAATTAACCTTTTGAAAAGGGTGATACAAAATCGCTCAAACGAGCCAACATATAGAAGCATATACATGCCCAAGTATATACAAACTACTACTAGTACTACTACTACTACTGTTGCTGCTCATCTGAATCATCGTCCCCATCCTCATCATCATAGTGGTCACACTGTCCTGATCCCTGCCCTCGTCAACACTGTGTAAGCCTAATCGCTCATCATTACTGAGCTTACACTCTAAGAGTGAAACCATATTAATTGGAAATTAGATTGAAACTTAAAGAATAAAACAACTTAAAAAGTGAGACTACAAGTAGGAGTAGACTTATACCATTCGAGCAGCCACCTCAACCCAATTGACCGTCCCTCCGATGGCCTCCATCTCAATAAACCACAGCTTTATTCCTATGTGGAATCCGCATCTCGCCCCTTTTTTTATGGGAAGGTGACCCATCATAGCTTATTGTCAGCCCAATTTACGAGAGTTAGACAAAGTGCATGCAATATGTAATAAAACAAATAGAACAATAAATTAAATGAGAAGAAGTAAACTTACCACGGTTGCCTCGAACGCCAACCGTCTGCCTGCACCAAAGTGCAATGTACCTATTGAGTCCAACCGTCTCCTCGCAACCCCCCTTCGACTCTCAAACGTTTTGGGATGGTCCCTGTACTACTTGAAAAAATTCTAATCAGCTTTGTCTACCCAGCTAGGTTTAGCCTTCCCCTTTGCAATGGAATTATGCAAGGTTGGCCTATGATGCTTCAAGACCCCACCCATGCACTCTTGCATGTAATCCTCATTGAACTCCCAGTTTGGGAGGTTAGGCTATTTTCTTTTCAATTCGTCGATGGCTGCTTGCTTCTTTTTACCATCCTGGTACCACCAGTCAGTAGCTATGCCTCTCTTGAAGTGGTGGCTCATCAACCGCCTCATGGTGGCCATCACTCTTGAGCCCTTTTTATTTTCTATTATCTCTCCATCCCTAGTGATTTCATAGGACAAGTTCTTGGGCAGGAAAGGAGGAGTCATGGGAGTAGCAGAGCTAGAGCAAGGGGTGTTACTGCGAGCACTTACAGAGCGAGGAGTAGCAGAGGGAGTGGGACAGGGTAAGAGACCTAACTAGTATTGGGTCTCATGACCAAGTGCAAACCTATAGGGATGTGAGTCTGCTGACTCGTCTACATCTCTCGAGTCAGCATAGCATCCTTGACCCTTCCTACTCTTCCTTCCCTTATGATGGGTATGCCCAGGTGATGACCCCTCAGTCGAAGGGGCTAGAGGGGATGGCTATCAAGTATGAATAGCCATCGTTGTAGGAGAGGGAAGAGATGAGTCCTCAGGGATAGCAGAGAGAAGAATCTTGTTGCCTTTGCGTCTCTCTTCTATGTGACAAACTCGTCAAGACTCCCGACAAAGCCATGGACTAATAGAAAAAGAGTTCCCAGAGGGGTAGTTGCAGTGCTATGTCCGAGAGGAGCTGGGCTAGGTGTAGTCACACGGGTAGGCCCCTGAGATGTCGCTTGAGTGGAATCAAAGTCCACTGGAGAGTATAGATCATGAGGTCTCCTCCTAGGAGGGTCTTCATACTCGTCGAAAGTGCGACATGATCCCATGTCTAATTTGGGAGGATTGGACAAACATAGACACAAATACAAAGACAAAAAACAAAAAACAAGTGTAAGAAGCAGAAAGACAATTAATTACTTAAGTCAATTATGAAATTCAAACTCAAGAAATTATGAAAAGACAATTAATCACTTGTGAAAATTATAAAATGACATCAATGCAAAAAGGATCAATATGAAAGGACAATTAATTACCTAAAGACAATTATTTACTCTACACAATTACGAAGATAGGAAACAAGAGAAAAAGATAGGAAAAAAGAGACGAAGCGAGAAAGCATATGCTTATGCTTATGCATGAGCATATGAGCATATGCTCATGCATGAATGAGCATAGGCAAATGCATGCGCTTATGAAAAGAGGTAAAAGACAATGAAAAAGAGAAAATAAGAGAGAGGAAAGAAAGAGAAAGAAAGAGGGGAAAAGAGAAGGAAAAAAGAGAGCAGAAAAGAAGAAAAGAGAGGAAAAAAGAGAAAAAGATGAACTCTCAAGACATATACAATCTTCTGATCTTTCACTTTTTCTCAAGTATGATGTATGTGGTTTTCTGGATCAGTAGGCCAAACATTGGATGGTTTTGGTAGAGGGGGAATAGGAACATACAGCGACAAGCCACAAAAGAAGAGCCGTGAAGGATGTTGAAACTACCAATGGTCCATTTTAGATCTTATGGTCCATATTCTCTAATTAAAATCCAACGATGGAGAAATCCGCAATCGTCCTCCCCCAAACCTCTCCTTAAGAGATAAAAGAGCTGATGCTTTATTATGTTCAATAGGAAGACAATTCCTTCAAATGTATGGCATTTTCATCAATAGAGGCTAGCTATATTTATTGGGGAATTGTATTTGAGAGCCTGTATTTGATCATAAGATAATTCCTTCAAATATACAACACTTTCATAACTCGAGGCTAGCTATATTTTTAGGGAAATTGACTTTGTGAGCTTTCTTCTCCAAGTTTTGTTGCCAATGTCAACAAAGAGTGGGATTTTTTTTTAATACTTTGTTCGATCATAATCCGATTCATTTAAATGTACAACATTTTCATAAATAGATGGTTACTATATTTGCATGATGTTTACACAAGATGATCTAGTTTGACAATCCAAAAAAAAGATCGAGTTTGTTGGCATTTCAAAAAATGCTTGCAAAAAAAAATTCCAGAATGGATAATCCAAGCATTCAATTTTCTCGACGTTGGGTGATTCCACATAATGGAAAATCGTTGATGATCGTAATACTGAGAAAGGGCAAACCATTGATGATTGTAATGCTAAGAAAGGCAAGATACAAGGATCTCATTATGCAAATGATTGATGAGAGAGTACAGATTTTCTTTGATGAAACGAATTGAAAGCTTACCTCTTGAAACTGCCAATAATCCATTTTAGATCCGATGCTCTGTATTCTCTAATTAAAATCCAATGATGGAGGAATCCCTAATCATTCTCCCCCAAAACTCTCCTTAAGAGATAAAATAGATGCTTTATTATGTTTGATAGGAACACAAATCCTTCAAATGTATTCACATTTTCATCAATAGAGGCTAGCTATTAATTTTGGGGAATTGTATTTTAGAGCCTGTATTTGATCATAAGATAATTCCTTCAAATATACAACACTTTCATAACTCTAGGCTAGCTATATTTTTAGGGAAATGAACTTTGTGAGCTTTCTTCTATGAATTTTTTTGCCAATCTCAACATAGAGTGGGATGTTTTAAAATTAATTTGTTCGATCATAATCAAATTCCTTTAAATGTAAAACATTTTTATGAGTAGAGGGTTACTATATTTCCATAATGTTTTGTGTAGTAGCCCCTCTTCTTGGTAGTATTACCCGCAATGATGCTACACAACATTAAGATTCGCCACAAAAAATTTAGTGCATGATCCCAGTTTTGATATGTATGTTCTTCTTTCTTAATCATTATAAACAACATGATAAATGCAAAATAGAGAACATCCAATATTGTAAAATCAATGAGTTCTTCAAGTTGATTTGCAAACAAATGAGTTTCATTTTAAGTATTTGCTATTCCTTCCTGCACAACTTAAGACGAAACATTTTCTTGCATGACGTCTAGAGAAAGTATGGATAACCACACCTAGCCTCTAGTAAAGAGCGAGTGTCTATTGCATAAGGATGTTATAGCTCTAACTAGATATACTAAGGCAATACGATGGATTCCATAGTAGTAGTAGTGAGCACCAAAGTAGACATAAGAAAGGACGCCTTGGAAAGTTCTCCTCTTCAGTGAAAGTCAATCAAACAATAACTATGCATTACAAAAAGGTCGATGCCTTGAAGGAAATTTAATAAATCCCTCTATAATGGATTCCACAGGAGGAGTAGTGCTTTCCATCCAAGCCGACCGCAAGGCTGGGCATAATCCGGCCAGGAGGAAGCATGCAATTTTCTTGAGGTTGGGTGATTCCACAAAACGGAAAACCATTGATGATCATAATGCTGAGAAAGGGCAAATCATTGATGATTGTAATGCTTAGAAAGGCAAGATACAAAAATCTCATTAGTCAAATGATCGATGCGAGAATACGGATTTTCTTTGATGAAACGAATTGAAAGCTTAGCTCTTGATTGCACTTTCAATGATGAGCTCTCAAGACATACACAATCTTATGATCTTTCACTTTTTCTCAAGTACGGCGTACGTGATCTTCTGGATCAGCAGGCCAAACATTAGATGGTTTTGGTAGAGGGGTATAGTGACAAGCCACAAAAGAAGAGTTACGAAGGATGTTGAAGCCAATGGTTCATTTTAGATCTGATGGTCCATATTCTCTAATTAAAATCCAAGGATGGAGAAGTCCCCAATCGTCCTCCCCCAAACTTCTCCTTAAGAGATAAAAGAGATGCTTTATTATGTTTGATAGGAAGACAATTCCTTCAACTGTATAGCATTTTCATCAATAGAGGCTAGCTATATTTATTGGGAAATTGTATTTGAGAGCCTGTATTTGATCATAAGATAATTCCTTAAAATATACGACACTTTCATAACTCGAGGCTAGCTATATTTTTAGGGGAATTGACTTTCTGAGCTTTCTTCTCTGAAATTTGTTGCCAATGTCAACAAAGAGTGGGATTTTTTTAAAATACTTTGTTTGATCATAATGAGATTCCTTTAATTAATGTACAACATTTTCATAAATAGAGGGTTACTATATTTGCATAATGTTTACACAAGATGAGCTAGTTTGATATTGCAAAAAAAAAGATCGATTTTGTTGGCATTTCCAAAAATGCTTGCAAAAAAAAATACTTCTCCACGACTAAGCAAAAAATAGTATGGAGTGTGAACGGAACTCCAAAATCTACAAGCAACTACCAAAAAATTATGTAAAGGCAAGACAACAACTACAAAAATTAATGCAAAGATAGAAGTACGGAATTAATTGCACAAATTTTCCCAATTTAGCTCAATTGTTTAGATATAAAGGATATTTGATTAGCCAAGCCTTACCATATACATGTATGTATGTACATGGATGTATGGATGTTTATTAACTTTACAAGAGAGTTTTGACAAAAAACTTGTCAACACTTAGAGGTATTCCTCAAGGATAACACTTTCTAGATCCACAAGGAGTAGTGATATTAATTTAAATTCTGACATGTCCAAATTTTACCATGCGTTATTATTTGATGGGGAACTGATCTTGAAATTCACGAGTGCAAGTTGCAAGCGAAAAGATTGCAAATAAGGTAGTCACGTAACTATTCACAAAATGCTCCCTCAAGGATGCCGTGAATCTATTATGCGGTAGATCGTTACAAGAAACCAAAAGAGCGAATACAAGGCAATACTTTAGTGGAGAGCAAAATGTTCTGCCTGCAGGATCACGAGAAGATGATGGCGTAGTCGGTGGAGCCGGAGGGACAGGATAGAACACCACCTTGGCAGCCCGGAGCGGGGCAATCCTCTGTTGCACAAGCAGGATTGGTGGGAGCGACCTTGAGGCCCAGGTTGAAGCCCGCCTGCACGGAGACGTCGTAGTAGTCATTGTTGCCAGAGCCTGCGACTGTGATCTCGAACTGTGTCACCCCGCTTGGAGGCCCTGTGTTGCAGGCCTGTCCAGCGCAGCCCCCTGGAATCGCCACATGGTTGCTCCTTCCCACATGGGCGTGGTTCCCACACTCCACACTGATTCCAGCCCTTGTAGAGCTGGAAGCTCCCTGCACGCGCCCCCGATCTCCCCGTTCGGTACCCAGTATTTGACACACAGTGTTGAGCCGGCGTTGTTGACCGCATTCAGAGTGGTCGCTGAGACCATCGCCACAACTGCGGCCGTGACATTCAACGTCAGCAAACTTAAAGGCCTCATCAAGCAAGCAGCAAGGAGCCATAACGGAATTGCTTATGCACTAGTAACTCACCAACATGGAGGACGAGCAACAAGAAACACCATGCGCTTGTGAGAGTGTTCATGATTGTCCGCGGTTGGTGAATGATAGGCAATGGATTTTAGGCTCTTGGACGGTTTAGAAGCTTGCAGGATAAAGCTCCTCCTTCTTGTATTTATAGGCTAAAGCTTGTAAAGGTTGCCTCCAACCCCGACTTGATCCGCCCAACACCCAACCCATGACAAAATCTGGGAGTACGGGAAACGCACTTTCATAAAAGTCCGCACTTCACTTATGTCGTAATTAAATCTTTGCTGCCATGAAGGTCGCACAAATGTATCACGCGATAACCATGTAGCATTAATGTTCATGGCCAAAACATCTTAGGAAAATTTGATTTTAAATAAGACTCTAACAAACACACAATGAGATGAAAATGTAGCTAATATTGAAGCTACTAGTACAAAGCCAGGTATGCTTCATATGGGGGGAGAAGCCCATGGTCAAAGTTTGATGCCTTTCAAATTGTAGAGCCATGAGGAGTGACTTTCCAAACCGAGGTTTCCAACTTGGGTGCTTTAACAAGTGATGTACAAAACTGAACGATTACCTTTCTCAGGAAATTGAAATATATTTCCTCTCATGGCCAGGCCTAGCTCCTTTTCATGCTTTCTCCTTAGCCCCTCTCTCCTTGCTTCTATCTAGCCCTTTGTTTTCTCAATAAAGCCCCTCCCCAAACGCTCAAGGACACAATGCATCCTACCCCCAGAAAAAGAAAATATGAAGGGAAGAAGAACTTGGTAGGTTGTGGTTGAGATGGTCATGAGGAAAAATGATCTTATAAGAAGGCCTTTGATAAGCCAATAGTATCTCAAAATCTTGTAGTGTTGATGAAGGTTGGAGAGACCATTTTGTAGGACTTGATCATCATGAAAAATCACTAGTTATTCATGTTAATGCAGACTATGCTTTCTAAGTGTCCAACCCCTGTGAGGATTTCTTGTGGAAAAGTGTGTTGGTGGTCTGGTAGGATTCCTATTACTTTCTCTCCACCGAGTCAATTTATGGGGTAGATTCATGGGATTTTCATCTTTGCAAACTTCATAGGGTGTGTTGGTTCTCCTGCATGGTTATGAATCTTCTGTCTCCCACATCATTATAAGGCTTTCCATGAGATTCTAGAGTAGGCAATGGTCATCTATGGCTCTTCCATGTTGTGTGGAGTTCCTCACAATTGGTACAAAGTTTCTAGAATTGACAACAATGCTAGAACATCTCTCTAATAGCCTTGTTGGAGTCACTCACTAATTTGTAAGAGTAGCATGTGGGTTCAAGAGAATGTATTTTTAGAATCTAGTTTTTGCACATTGATTACATACATAAGGGTATCATTGAAAGGGGGTACTCACATATTGACTAGAAAAAGGTTGCATGTTATTCATGAAAAACAAAAAGATAAGAGATAAGAGAAGGTGAGGATCATGCATCACTCGATATTGTTGAAGAAGATGAAGTAGAGGATCAATTATAGGTAGATGTACAATAGACGATGATGATATAGGTGATCAATTGACTATACAGTTAGAGGTAGACTTATTTGGCACATTGGACTTGAGCCATTGATGTAAATCCTATTTATTGTTTTTCTTTCTATCGACTAGGATTTTTATCTTTGCCCCTTTCAATTTTAGAGTGGCATTATGTACATTTATATATTGACTTCACCATGAATACATGAATATTTTGGTCTCAAACATGGTGTACAGTCTCTTATATCTTTTAACTTTGCAATGATAAAACTTGCAAGGAAATTTTATTTTGGGTCTTATTGCAAACAACATTCTATAATTCCATCAGTATGGAAAATGTTTACCTGTGTCGATATATATGCCGACACTATAGTAAAGCTTCTTCTAATGGTGTCAATATATAGTGACACTATCTTAATGTTGGTATATACCTACACTTGTTAGAGCTATATATAGCTCGCTAAAACTCAAACTAGGTCTCACCTATATATGTGTGACTTGTGATCATTATGAATTAGTCTTTGGGAGTCTATTTGGTGATCACAGACATGCACACAGACGTGTTTCTTTAACTAAAAAAAACCATACGAGCGCATCTATTTGCACGTCTACAAACCTGCATCTGTAGGTGTGTCTATATAACGGACATATGCGCCTATAGATGCACTTTTAGACACTCTTTAAAAATTAAAAAAAAACAAAAAGACGCATACATAGATGCGCTTATAGACGCTCTATAGAATCTATTTTTTTAATAAAAGTAGAATTTTGTGTGGTTGAATAGAATGCTGTGTATGTTGTGTATGCTATGTAGTTACAAAAATCCCATTTCCACATTGTGCAATTCAATTCTTACAGCCAACTGCATTTTAATTAGGATGACTCCAAGCAGGTCTATAGCCGACGATTACAATTCCGAATAAAATATCACAACTCCAAAACATTTAGCTCACAAGGCATTCATTGATAGAATGTTGCATAAGGAAATTGAAAGACAAAAAAATAAAAGGATTGTGCCCAAAAAGTGCTTGTATGTACATATAGCACGAAGCCAAGCCACGTCCCATGGCTTCAAGTACAAAAAATAAGAGGAGTGTAGATACAAGAGAGGCACAAAGCTAGCACTACTTCTACAACTAATCTAAGTTGTCTGCGGCCTCGCTCCCTTCTTCGCTCCCTTCTTCCTCATCTTCTTCCTCCTGATCAGTTGTAGGGCCCTATAAATGAGGGACAACATGTATCAATTATGTATGAAAAATAAAATCTTTATTTAGAATATTGACATTATTTAATTACTTTTAAATACCTGGGGGGGCGCTCCAGTAGCCCAGATATACTACTCCTTAGTAATCAACACGTCATCATAGAAGTGCCTCCATGTATCTCCTTTGCAATGGTGGTGGTGGTAGGCTGTCTCGACATGAGTAGGATACCTGCTCACGATATCAAGCTGCAAGATGACACAATTTGTGGAGGGGTTAGTTCAAAGAAACAACGTCCTAATAAACCACATAAACACAATATAATTTCAAATTGATACTTACAAATTGGGCCTCCCATGATTCAACACCCCCTGCTCCAAAATGCATGTTTCCATATTGCTCCATTTGGATCCTTCGTGCCTCCACATGCTGCAGATTGGGGTCTGCCTTCGCTACCTTCATTGCTTTCTTTCACTCATGCTTGTGAGCAGTGTGGAGCTGGCCCCTTGGTGGTTGACCTCCCTTTATCTTGGAAATCTTGATTAAGTTCCTGCCTCTTAAGCGAAGATCTTTTATTGGCAAGTATTATAACAATCTTTGACTTGGCCCATTTATCTATGAGCTGAACATTGGGGGGATTGGGGTATCTCGAGCGAACAAAAGCGAGGGTCTCATCAGCCAACTTTTTTCGATGGTCTTTATAGTGAATAAAGCAATCTCTATAGTTGTTAGCAATTAGAGTGCATGAAGGCCATGATGTCCTTCCCCCATGCATCCATTAAGATGCCTCCTATCTGAGTGATGTCATAGAAGATGGTACCATCACCCTTTGGCACATCTCCATCATCTCAATCATCCCCGCCCCCACCATTACCCCCCCCCAAAGCACTATGCCATGCATCCCCCACCACTCTCCCTACTACTATGCATGCTGCCCTATTGTGTCAAGCTAGTATGCTAGCCACTCATAACTAAAGAAGCGACTCTCGATTGCAGGGGAATACGCTGGCCACTCGTAGTTGAGAAGCGACTCTCGACTACATGAGAGTACGCCGGCAGCTCTGTGAGGTAGAAGGGCCTCCTGACTACAGGGGGGGAGAAGGGGCTAGCTGGGCTCTGGGCTGTCTCGATTCCACTGGGTTAATCTAATAGCTGGGGGGGGTTTTGGAGTCTGTACTGCCAACTCTTGGGGGGTGTTTGAAATACCCTTCATGTATGTGTATAACTCCCGAGGAGTGGGAGGAAGCCCCAAAATGTTATATAACTCCCGAAAGATGGCATCCCGAAGATCAGGTGAGGCTGAAGAGCTTCTTGGCCACATGATGAATTGAAGAAAACCCGGGGGGTCCACTAGGGTTTATCATACGGTACCACATGAGTGTAAGGGAGGGGGGTTATATAAGGGAAGGAAGGTACATTTTATAAGAAAAGGTCGTGTAAATAGGGGGTAGATAAGGGGAGTTTTCATATATTTATTGCATGCAGATGACGTCTCCTTATTACTACTAGTGAATCCCCTGTGGAAGAAAAGAAAAGAAGAAGATTACCATCGAGCATGCCCTCTTTCGATCATGCATGCCCTGATCACGAGATGCAAAAGAAAAAATAGAATGACAGCTTGACATTGAGCAAGCCTTTACAGACTCGTACATTCTTTGAATTAGAGTGACAAAAGTATGTATCTGCTTGCTCAATGTCAGGCTATTGAAGCTTCACATGGGGAAAAAAAAAGAAGGAAAGAGAGGAGAAAAGAGAGCAGAAAAAAGAGAGAAAAAGAGAGGAGAAAAGAGAAAAAGTGGGGATAAAAGAGAGAAAGAGAGAGAAGGAAAGGAAGGAGAAAAGAGAGGAAAATAGAGGAAAAGAGAGGAGAAAAAAGAGAGAAAAAGAGAGGAGATAAGAGAGAAAAAGAGAGACGAAAAGAGATGAAAAGAGAGGATGAAAGAGAGAAGGAAAAAGAGAGAAAAAGCTAGGATAAAAGAGAGAAAAAGAGAGAAGGAAATAGAGGAGAAAAGAGAGGAGAAAAAAGAGAGAAAAGGAGAGGAGATAAGAGAGAAACAGAGAGAAGAAAAGAGAGAAAAAGAGACGAAAAGAGAGGATAAAAGAGAGAAAAAATGAGGATAAAAAGAGAGAAGGAAAGAGAGGAGAAAAGAGAGGAGACAAAAGAGAGAAAAAGAGAGGAGATTAGAGAGAAAAAGAGAGGAGAAAAGAGAGGAAAAGAGACAAAAAGAGAGAAGGAAAGAGATGATAAAAGAGAGAAGGAAAAAGTGAGAAAAAGCGAGGATAAAAGAGAGAAAAAGAGAGAAGGAAAGAGACGAGAAAAGAGAGGAGAAAAAAGAGAGAAAAAGACAGGTGATAGTAGAGAAAAAGAGAGGAAAAAAGAGAGGAAAAGAGAGAAAAAGAGAGAAGGCAAGAGTGGATAAAAGAGAGAAGGAAAAAGAGAGAAAAATTGAGAATAAAAGAGAGAAAAAGAGAGAAGGAAAGAGATGATAAGAGAGAGGAAAAGAGAGGAGAAAAAAGAAAGGAGATAAGAGAGAAAAAGAGAGGAGAAAAGAGAAGGAAAGAGAGGAGAAAAGAGAGAAAAAGAGAATGCAATCCCTTATTTCCTCATGAATCCAATCCCTTTCTTCATTCATGCAATCCCTTTCCATCATTCATGCAATCCCTTTCTTCATTCATGCAATCCCTTTCCATCATTCATGCAATCACTTATTTCTATCATTTATGCAATCCCTTTCTTGTTGGAAGGGAAAGGGGAAGGATAAGGGGAAGGGAAAGAGAAGGAAAAGGAAAGAGAAGGGGAAAGGAAAGGGAAAAGGGAAGAACACACAAGAAAAACTATTGTAGTGCATCTATAGACACATCTAACAATGCGTCTACAAGCACGACTATCTATTTTTTCAAAAGATAGACACGCTGTTAGATGCACTTTTGATGCGCTCTGACAAATGCCTTTTTGAAAGAAATTGAAAAGGACATGCACCTGACCCCAAAAAGAACAACACTAGTACCAAAAACATCCCTTTCCTACATACCACAAAGGACAAATCTAAAGAGAGCAACTTCCAAGAAGACCAACTGCCAAGAGACTTACGTTGGATAGAGGTATGGAAGCTTCTTGTCCTTCTTTAAAGCTACTTCTCTTTCTTCTCATCCTTGTTCACCCTCTTCTCTTGTATGCTTGGGGATGATTGTGTAAGCTTGGAGATGAGTGTGTGTGCTTGGAGATAAGTATAGATGCCTGGAGCTGTGTTTGCAAATAGGAAAGCATGCCACACGATGCTAAAAGTATGTGAGAAGAAAGCAAGCACGCGAAAAGTAGGTTCAAAAACTAGCTCGTAGTCTACACGTCTAAAAGGGAGTCTAAAAGCACGTCTAAATGCATGCCTAAAAGCGTATCTATCAGCATGTCTACACTATGTTTTAGACATGCCCATAGATGCTCCAAGTAAGTATTTTATGTGCATAATATCTTTTTCTTTCCAAATTTGTGAGTGAATTAGAAGTAGCTAATCAACCGTTTCTCGTGTGTTCAAATCATACTACCTACTAGCATTTCTCGTAGTGCATTGAAGGACATGAAGGATTGTATTTACAAGATGGGTGGGCTTGTGAGGTACTTTACAGGATACAAAATGTGAAGCGTATCAATGCTCCATGCAAGGTGTCCATATTGCTAATATGGCGTACTTTTTTCTTTCTAGGTATGTGAGCTCAAAGGAAATAGATCCCACTACACTTGAGAATGCTCGAGTTATGTCAATGGAGATGGTTTATTTAGTGGAGGAGACATTTGCACGTTCTATTCTCACAAGCCAACTACATCTCATAGTGCATTTGGTGGATGAGATTGCTATATGCAGTGCTATACATGCATGATGGTTGTTCTTCCTCAAGCGCTTCATGAAGACCTTGAAGGGTTTCGTGAGACAAAATGCAAGGCCTGAAGGTAGCATGGCCGAGGGTTGGTTGGTACAAGAGTCACTTATATATATTTATGAGTTTCTTGTTGATGTGGACAGCTCTCTCCCACATCTATGAAGAGATGATGAAGACCTAAGGATGACCTCTATTGTGCCTCAAGGGAAAGGGAAGAGCAAAGTAATAGATACAGAGTTGATTAATAATATCAACCTCTATTGCATGCTTAATAGTGATGTGATGAAAAGATGGGTGACAAGATACGAGGATGCAAAGGCAAGAAGAGAAGAGAAAGGGCCCTCTTTCGTACTCACCACGGATCTTGTGTGCCATAAAATCGACATCTAAGAGCACTTCCAAAGGATATTCATGTGGATTGGCTACTTAACGGAATGGAGAGAGCATACAGAGATGAGGGGATGCATATCACAATGGAAGAATGGGAGTATGCTAGTGGATGCATGAGCAAGGTCGGTATATAGAATGTTATGCATAACTTAGGAGCTTTCAATAATTTAGATTGCTTATTTAATTGATTTGGTAATCATGGGCAATGTTTGGAAAGTAGTGATGTACATTCATCAGCCTGCACCAAAATCTCACTTATTCTCTTTTTTGAGTCTAAATCTATGTCTAAATCTGCATCTAATTCATAGTGCAGACGCGCTAATAGATGCACAAATGGATGTGCTAATAGATGGATTTTCACTATTCTAGCAACATGTATAGACGTGCCTACTATTTTACACGTTGTGTGAAGATTTTTGAAAACCCCAAACTCGTCTGTACATATGTACATGTGTGATGTTCAACCTGTGTGTGTGCTTGCTGGCGTTCAATCAGATTTTGTGTGAGCAACTTTCGAGCACTTCATGGTATCCAGGGACGGGATGGTGTTCATCATATGTGGATGGTCAGTGGGCAATCAAATGCTAAACGACTGGTGGCATGCAACTGTGTGCACATAGTCAATGAATATGTGCTTAAGTGCCTTGGTGTGTGACTTGGGGGAAATGTCTTGAGAGTGGTAAAATGTCACTGATGAGGTGGCAAATAAAGCTAAGGTGGCCAAATTGATTTGGAAAGGAGCATGCATGCACGTGGCTACGTGATGAAGGAAGCTTCTGGTCATGAGCTCGCGAGGATGGCAACGATGAAGAGGGACGAGGATTCGACAGAGTAGGTGTGGGCGGAGAGCTTCTGAAAAGGGGATTGCGCTGTGAGCAGGAGGAGCTCCTCTGGAGAGAGAGAGCTTGGAAAGCTGGGGGAATATCGCGATGCGGGTGCTCTATGAGCTGTAGAGAAGCTATGAGCATATATCGTAGTGAAGAGGAGGTCGTCTTCTCTCACTGGAACGTTTTTGAAAGGGCGAAGCATCTCAACTATGCCGAGAAGATACGTGAGGAGGGGCTCCTCTGGAAAGAAGAGAGGAGCAGGAGAGGACACGTGAGCTGAGGAGGGGCTGTTGCTTGTCGAGGGGATTGCGACGACTACAAGAGGGAGCCTGTGAGTTCGTGAAGGGTGGTGGACACCCAAAGGATCTCAGACGACAGGGAGAGCACCGGAAGCGATGGGAGCTTCGTGAGCTCTGGAGCAAGGGAGAGGGTAGCTGTGGCGATGCGATTGCACGCTGCATGCTTCTGGAGGGAAGCCAAGAATGTACGTGGAAGAAGGAGCTTGGAGAGCAGAGAATATGACAATGCTGTAGGCCGGAGGTTCGTCAAGGGATCTGTTGCTTCGGGGAGCCTCTAAAGTTCAGAGGCCGTAGACAGGGAGAGGTCGTAATGGTGGAAGCAGTTGTGAGCTGGAAAAGGGATCGTAGGCTCGTAGCACAGGAGGTGGTGAGCTCAGAGGCAACGAGGAGATAGTCGGGGTGATATGTGAGTCAGGGAGTATCTTGCGAGACGTGGGCTAGAGTGCATGGAGTCCATGAGGCCGTGATGACGGGAATTCTGCTTGCTGGCCATCTTCACGTAACAGGTGAGGAGGAGGAGAGCCATAAGCGGGGAGCTTCGTGAGCGCTGTGAAGGCGGCAAAAAGAGAGCTGCTGTGAAGAAGACGACAAAGGTGGAGCTCCATGGTGACAAGCTCAATGGTACAGTCAACGCTTACTGAAGTCTTGTGAAGACTTGGCTGTGAAATCGTTACTGTGTGGGCTGGGAGGATCACAGACGACGGGAGTTTAGTCGTGCATACACTGTGAATAGGAGGCTAACATAGTGTGAAAGCCATAGTCTCATGTGTGCTCTATGAGAAAAGAAGTCGCAGAGTAGCTTTCGTCATGTGAGGGGAGAAAGCCAACGAAGGAAAGTGGTCCTTGTAGAGATGTAATCTGTGCATGAAGGAGAGAGCGATCGAAAAGGAATAGGATGCTGCCATAGTAGAGATTGTGAGACATGGGCTGACCGCGTCTCTATCTGTGGAGGCCCGTGATAAGTTGGAGATTCCATTTCTAGCTTGGCAAGTGATGAACACTAATCCATAGCATGGGTTGGCTAAGCATAATGGCCAGTTTTTTTGTTGCAAGAAGCTGAGTAGACAGTATGTTTTAGAAGATGAGTGCCAGTTTACATCGCCATTGCTTTGGGACATGGATGGACATAGAGCTTGGGTTGTGCATCTTGGTTGTGTGTTTGAGGGACTGAACCTCAAGGGGTGCCTTGATGACACATCTTAGAGGAGGAGCCCTGGTTGGTCATAAGGCTTCATCAATTGCTTGTGAACTATGATGCGGGAGCTTGTGGATTGCAAACAGCTTGTATATGAGATGTGTGAAGGCCTTATGTGGTTGTGCATGGCAAATAGTTGTGGTTGTGGTGTATGCTCACAGAGATGAAATTATGTTTCATGGGTCATTTATGTGTTTACTGAACTTGATTTCA
This sequence comes from Dipteris shenzhenensis, assembly GCF_047967505.1. NCBI lineage: Eukaryota > Viridiplantae > Streptophyta > Polypodiopsida > Gleicheniales > Dipteridaceae > Dipteris > Dipteris shenzhenensis. The sequence continues at coordinate 36,408,960 of NC_141605.1, forward strand.
GTTAGTAAGAGAGCTTGTCTTGAGCTGTGTAATTCACTGGGTTCTTTCTGAGTTTCTTAGCTTCCAGTGGAAATGTGACCAGAGTGTGACGTGTGTCCGAAGATGTGAAGAGACAATGATGTTGAATGGATGCCTTTTGCCTTGTGATTGTGTTGTTCGGGTGTTTTAAATGTGGATGAGGGTGGCTGTGAAGGCGGGTTAGGCTCTACTATTTTTGTCCATCCACGTTTTGGTGCCTCCACGGAGGAGTTCACTTCAGTTTACAAGATTGGAGGAGCAGGTGTTCTGAGACGTGTTGCAAGCAATGGGGAGAAATCCACACATGAGAGTGATACAGTGTGAGTGGTGTGGAAAATGTGGTCACAGGAAGGACAGATGTATAGAAGTCCAGCTACGTGTGATCCAACTCCGAGCTAGAGTGCAGAGAGCTTTGAAAGTGCTTGCCCGTAGGAAAAAGAATGCTCTTCAGATGTAGAGTGAGCTTCTTCAGTAGTGTATTTGTTTTGTTGCCTTCGAGTTTTGTTGTGGTTGAGAAAGCCAGGGTGTGTGACAGTTGAAAGATTGTGAGGATGGCAGAGGACTTTCCAGAGTTTTGGGGGATGCCATATGAGAATGCAGTGAGATTCTTGGAAAAGATGGAATTCACAGCACTTATGAAGGATAGGGCAACCCCTCAGATTTTGTCTCAGATCATGAATTATTGTTTGCAGGGAGATGCAAAAGCATGGTTGCTGACTCAAGTGGCTGCCTTCAGGACTACTCATCCTCAGCATCAAAATCCGGAGTATACAGTGGTGAGAGCAGCTTTTCTTGCACGGTTTGCACAATCCAGGAGCCCTAATGAAGTATGGAAGGAGTTGTGCAAAATTCAGCAAAAGGATAATCAGGATGTGGATCAGTATTTGATAGAGTTTGGTAGACTGTGGAGTCTATGGTGTGAGGCTTTGATTCCTGAAGTACCCCCGCAAATGATAAAGAGAGACCGGTTTGTGGCTGGTCTGGAGTCTACCCTCCGTCTGAAGGTGGAGATGAAGAATATTGATAGTTTTGAAGATGCAGTAAGAGTGGCTAGAGAGAAAGAATGGAAGGTTAAGAGACTGAGGCAGCTTGGTATGCAAGAGGAGCCTAAAACCCTGGTCAGTAGGCCAGAAATGATCAAGGCATATGTAGAGAAAGAGCCGGTGTCTGTTACTGTGCAGGATGATTCCCTGAGAAAGGATTTGCATGAAGCTGTGGAGCTGATGAAAACACTCAGCCTAAATTGGATAGAGATTGCAGGAAGAAGCAGAGGTCAAAATAACAGCGGAGATGCTATGGATGGAGGAGAAGGAAATTCAGCCGATGCAAGGAGAGTACCAGATTATGTAATGAGCTGTCGACTGGAATTGGAAGAGGAACTTGAGGAGACAGTCACAGATGAAGAGATAGATTTTTTGAGTGAGACAGAGGAAGAGAGCATCTCATCAGAGGAAGAAAGTCAGTTGTCTTCACTGTTGAAGAAGCCGGATGTCGATGATGTAAGGGAGCTGGATATCATTACACTTATGAGTGGAGGCTTGTCAGTTGCTATGGAGGAGGGTGTTGCTCAGCTAGTTCTGTGTGAGGTGGTAGAAGAGAGCCCAAGAGTAGGGGTTGCTACCATAGATGGCAGAAATGTTGAGAGCCCATTAAAGGCAGCTAAGGATAAGTCTGTGTGTGTAGATGATGATCATGCTCCAGTGTCGTGTGGTGATGATGTGCATATGATGGCTGAATGCAATCAGTTTGTGGTTGACACTGTGATTGTGCATACCGAAGAAGATGAGATTTCAGGTTCAGCAAATGAGGAAGAGAAGTGTGAAATTAGTAGTGAAGATGAGAGCTCAATCATGTGTGACGGAGATGAAGCTGATGTGGCTATTACTGATAAAGTAAAAGACCTACAGACAGCAAGTGTTGATTGTGTGCATGCAAATTGTGATGAGTATGATGAGGTTAAGATTCAGTGTTTACAAGATGATGGTGATTCAGAGGATGAGATGGATTGTGTTCTTGATGATGCACTGAATGATATGTTAGCATTGATCTCTTCAAAAGAGAATGAAAACACCAGTATGCATGTTGAGAAGGACAGCAGTGATAGTGTGATTGATGATCAGCTGGATGCTTTACTTGATGATACCCTTATGGATTTTGCATGTGTGGTTGCTGATGATAAGATGTGTGTTTCTTATCATGCCCAAGAGAATGAGTCAGATGTTAGTGAGGACAGAATGCCTGTAAGATCTGTGTGTGAGGTTGTAACCTCAAAAGATGTGGCTGATGTGAAGCTGAGAAAGACTCATGATACAAGTGTGACGGCTGATAGCCAGTGGAGTTGTGTAATATCTTGGCAAGATAAGATATGGGATCCTGGAGGCTTATATGGAAGGAGCTGGTGGCTACATCAAATTGGTGTGTTGTTGATTCCATTTGATCCAGGAGGATGGTGGATTATGCATATCTGGCAGTGGAGGGTTCAAAGTTATCCTTTTGATCCGGGAGGAGAAAAGCAGAGGCATAGAGCACAAGCTTGCTTTGTTTTTGATCCAAGTGGTTTGCTAATGTTTTTCTTTAGCTGCTGGACATGAATGTCACAGCAGAAGAGTAGGGGTTGCTAAAGGTGTGTGAAGATTTTTGAAAACCCCAAACTCGTCTGTACATATGTACATGTGTGATGTTCAACCTGTGTGTGTGCTTGCTGGCGTTCAATCAGATTTTGTGTGAGCAACTTTCGAGCACTTCATGGTATCCAGGGACGGGATGGTGTTCATCATATGTGGATGGTCAGTGGGCAATCAAATGCTAAACGACTGGTGGCATGCAACTGTGTGCACATAGTCAATGAATATGTGCTTAAGTGCCTTGGTGTGTGACTTGGGGGAAATGTCTTGAGAGTGGTAAAATGTCACTGATGAGGTGGCAAATAAAGCTAAGGTGGCCAAATTGATTTGGAAAGGAGCATGCATGCACGTGGCTACGTGATGAAGGAAGCTTCTGGTCATGAGCTCGCGAGGATGGCAACGATGAAGAGGGACGAGGATTCGACAGAGTAGGTGTGGGCGGAGAGCTTCTGAAAAGGGGATTGCGCTGTGAGCAGGAGGAGCTCCTCTGGAGAGAGAGAGCTTGGAAAGCTGGGGGAATATCGCGATGCGGGTGCTCTATGAGCTGTAGAGAAGCTATGAGCATATATCGTAGTGAAGAGGAGGTCGTCTTCTCTCACTGGAACGTTTTTGAAAGGGCGAAGCATCTCAACTATGCCGAGAAGATACGTGAGGAGGGGCTCCTCTGGAAAGAAGAGAGGAGCAGGAGAGGACACGTGAGCTGAGGAGGGGCTGTTGCTTGTCGAGGGGATTGCGACGACTACAAGAGGGAGCCTGTGAGTTCGTGAAGGGTGGTGGACACCCAAAGGATCTCAGACGACAGGGAGAGCACCGGAAGCGATGGGAGCTTCGTGAGCTCTGGAGCAAGGGAGAGGGTAGCTGTGGCGATGCGATTGCACGCTGCATGCTTCTGGAGGGAAGCCAAGAATGTACGTGGAAGAAGGAGCTTGGAGAGCAGAGAATATGACAATGCTGTAGGCCGGAGGTTCGTCAAGGGATCTGTTGCTTCGGGGAGCCTCTAAAGTTCAGAGGCCGTAGACAGGGAGAGGTCGTAATGGTGGAAGCAGTTGTGAGCTGGAAAAGGGATCGTAGGCTCGTAGCACAGGAGGTGGTGAGCTCAGAGGCAACGAGGAGATAGTCGGGGTGATATGTGAGTCAGGGAGTATCTTGCGAGACGTGGGCTAGAGTGCATGGAGTCCATGAGGCCGTGATGACGGGAATTCTGCTTGCTGGCCATCTTCACGTAACAGGTGAGGAGGAGGAGAGCCATAAGCGGGGAGCTTCGTGAGCGCTGTGAAGGCGGCAAAAAGAGAGCTGCTGTGAAGAAGACGACAAAGGTGGAGCTCCATGGTGACAAGCTCAATGGTACAGTCAGCGCTTACTGAAGTCTTGTGAAGACTTGGCTGTGAAATCGTTACTGTGTGGGCTGGGAGGATCACAGACGACGGGAGTTTAGTCGTGCATACACTGTGAATAGGAGGCTAACATAGTGTGAAAGCCATAGTCTCATGTGTGCTCTATGAGAAAAGAAGTCGCAGAGTAGCTTTCGTCATGTGAGGGGAGAAAGCCAACGAAGGAAAGTGGTCCTTGTAGAGATGTAATCTGTGCATGAAGGAGAGAGCGATCGAAAAGGAATAGGATGCTGCCATAGTAGAGATTGTGAGACATGGGCTGACCGCGTCTCTATCTGTGGAGGCCCGTGATAAGTTGGAGATTCCATTTCTAGCTTGGCAAGTGATGAACACTAATCCATAGCATGGGTTGGCTAAGCATAATGGCCAGTTTTTTTGTTGCAAGCTGAGTAGACAGTATGTTTTAGAAGATGAGTGCCAGTTTACATCGCCATTGCTTTGGGACATGGATGGACATAGAGCTTGGGTTGTGCATCTTGGTTGTGTGTTTGAGGGACTGAACCTCAAGGGGTGCCTTGATGACACATCTTAGAGGAGGAGCCCTGGTTGGTCATAAGGCTTCATCAATTGCTTGTGAACTATGATGCGGGAGCTTGTGGATTGCAAACAGCTTGTATATGAGATGTGTGAAGGCCTTATGTGGTTGTGCATGGCAAATAGTTGTGGTTGTGGTGTATGCTCACAGAGATGAAATTATGTTTCATGGGTCATTTATGTGTTTACTGAACTTGATTTCAGTTAGTAAGAGAGCTTGTCTTGAGCTGTGTAATTCACTGGGTTCTTTCTGAGTTTCTTAGCTTCCAGTGGAAATGTGACCAGAGTGTGACGTGTGTCCGAAGATGTGAAGAGACAATGATGTTGAATGGATGCCTTTTGCCTTGTGATTGTGTTGTTCGGGTGTTTTAAATGTGGATGAGGGTGGCTGTGAAGGCGGGTTAGGCTCTACTATTTTTGTCCATCCAACGTCTATCAAGCATGCCTATAGTTTCTTTGTCTTGTTGTGGTATTAGAGAAACAATCATCCCACTATTGTATGCTCACTCTAACAAAGAAAGACAGGAAGTAGTACTTGTTTATTTCATTACATAGCTATTTCAATATCTCATCCATTATTATATTTTATCAATTATGACATCTCTAACTTGATGTGGCTTTTTGGAGGTCTTCTGATGTGTAAATTTTAGAAATTTATTGGTGGCAAAGTGATCAAATATGGCTTTACATATTGTAGTTCTAGTTGTGCTCTTCATTTTGAGCTATTGCATGCCCTGATCGTAGTTTGGAGTGAAATGTTACATTGGTTTGTGTGATAACTACTCCTATCTTGGTTTCATGATCGGCATGCTCGTAGTGATTTTTTCCAAAAATATTTTGGTTTTGTGATCAACAACCTTGTAGTTCTATTCACCCAAAATATCGACAATTTGTTTATACAGGGAAAAAAATGGACTTTACTAGATACAATTCAATGTATCAATGTTTGGACTAGTAAACTTTGAACATTTCCTACATCGACTATATAGCAAATAACCTCACTATATAGAAAACCTACAATATGATATTTCAAGAGAATTGTCTCTTGATCTTCTTCACAAAATTCATCAACCTAAAAAGCATCAACCCATAGTATATAAATTAATAATCCTCCATACTAATTGATAAAGAAGGAATGCATTAATTTGAAGTATAACATGAGCATATGAATCAATAATCTTTCTATGCCAATCTATAAAAAACACAGTATTAGATAAAGTGGGACAAAAGTTGCATTTTGGGAATTTTGAAATTGGGTGGATTTCATTAAAATTGGGAAAATTTCCATTGATTGTGGGAATTTTACCAATATTGAATAAGCTAATATTTGGAATTCCAATGATTATGAAAAACTTCATTGGTTGTGAAACAGTTCATTGCATATAAAAACCGGAATAAAGCATTTGTGGCAGAGTTTGAAAATCATGTATTTGGTGGTGTTAATAAACACCGTCTAGGGACAACATGTATATTTTACTTGAGGTGTTAATAAACATAGTTGGTGGTGTTAACAAGCACCATGCATAGTGAGTTCCATTAGAAACAAAGTAGTTGTTAGTGAAGGTCAGCTTCTGAAAATTATCATATTAATAATATGCAAATACCCATTGACAAGATAACAACAATTGAGAAACATGACATGAGAACACACCTTACAATGGAAGTTTGGGAGATTAAGAAGGAGAAAATCAGCACCATTTTCTATGCTCTGATACCAAGCAAGCTCTCCTGTGCTTTGATACATACGCTCTGTGGAATCTTGATCTTCTTGGGTCTATTTATGGATTTTTATGTCCATGACTAGACAATTGCATCAATACACTCCCATACCTATGGATCCAACCTATTCTCTACCCAATACTTGTTCCAGCAATCAACATAGGCATCTGCATCACTGAGCCCCTTTCTCTTAACTGATGGTGCCCAATACTGAATTAATAATTTCTTGAAATTAGGAGAAGCAGCATCCATCTCGGCACTTGATATGGCAACCCCAAGCCATATGGGGTATATAGGATCCACCATTGGTCTAAACTCTTCCCTTGGCTTACCTTTTAGAGGCCCACAATAGTGATCATTCCATTCCTCATAGCCTTGGAAATCATTAATGCAAGCATCTATATCATCCTCCTCATCAGGAGATTGTGTTCTTGGCCAAAACTCTCTGTACACTCCTATCTCTGAGATGTTTTCCTGTTCGAGCTCACCGATTATGGTTTTCCAATAGTCTATCACTGGCCTAATGTAGGACTCATAGGATGCATTCTTTCCACTTGCACATCTCTTCCAAAACTTAATGTAATCCTTTATCCCTGATATTACTTGCAAGTGATGTCTCTCAAATGCAGCGATTGGAAGTATATCCAGACAACCTGTTGGCAACAATGATCGACCCTCACTATCTTTCTTCCATAGCTCAATTCCCCCTTCAATGGGCATCCAATTCGGTGATTTTGGATGCACCTTGTACTGCATCATTGGTCTGTCACCTTGCATGTAAAATCGAAATTGTAATGGCTTTGCATGTCCAACTAGCATTTCTTGCCCATTACATAGGTAGCCATCCACATAATCCTTGAAGTTAGGAACCCGTGTAAGAACAAATGGTGCCGGTGAAGATGATATACATTTTTTGAATGTATCCATCAGATGCGGGAAAGCGAATGTTTGTCCCACCCGCAAGCTCTCAGAAAACCTGCTGAACATTGCATCAATGTCCTCATGTGTGTGCCCTACCATCAAGAAGCCCAATTGAACTGTCTTGAAAATGCCCCTTGCTACAAGAAGAGAAAGGTATGCAAACAAGTATCTATTTTTGTTCTCAGACCCACAATTATCTAGTTGGAGTAGCAAGTTCTCTGACAACTTTTGGAATGGTGGCTCAATAGCAACACTCGTCTCTAAAGAGGGTGGGTTTTCTCTTGTATTTGATGGGTTTCTCTTTTCAAGATTCACAAATAAAATTGTCAGTTTCCAATGAAGAAACTGGCATTACCTCAACATAAGGTCGCTCAGGCTCACTTGGTGCAGCTTCTTCAGTTCTCGGGGGGGTCACTCATCATATGTAACCCTATCACGTGAGTTCAACAGAAGGATATTTTTTATTTCTAGAATTTACAGAAATAAATATACATAAGGGACTATTTAAAATAGTTTTGGAAAAAATTTACAGATTTGTATAGAAAAGGGGTACATTTTATTAATGAAAAAATTTACAGATAAGGGATTTTAAATATAGGCCTTGAACGCACGTGATATAGAGGATTTATACATAGTGACCCCCCTGAGCTTCAGTTACTGCATCATCTAAAGAATCACCAACATGTTTTAGAGAGCCCTTAGGCCACTTGACAATGCTCCAAATTGCCTCACCAACAAGCACTGCATCCATAGTGGGAAATGGCAAGAGCATTTCACTATTGATAAACTTCTCCACTATCACCGATACATTTTCTGTCCCAATCTTCATACCACTACAGTAGGCTTCTGGATCTATTGCACACACTCCACCAATTCCAACCACTTCATTCCCCACAATCATCATGACCTTGTCCCCGCTTCTGATAGCCATCCTCTATCATTACGATTACGGAGAATTAAGTATGAACAAATTACAACCAAAGAGTTTCATAAGACCATCAAACATGTCAATCTAGAGAGGAAGAATGGCATTGGTGCAAATCTCTAGAATGCATGAATGAGTCTATACAAAATTTTCATGAAAGCATGAATTATTTCCCTAAAAATTTTAGCAATTTCATAAAACTTTTTCTAAAGCATGAATTCAACATCTTTGAAAAGGGGAATGGCACTAGTGCCATTCTCCCCATGCATTGACTTGAGAAAAACATTTGTCTTCATAAGAGGAGAACAGACTAGTGCCATTCTTCCTTTGGAAGACAAAATTTTGACTTGGGACTTTGCCTTGTGAGAATGCCAATGGTGCCATGCTCCCTTTGCAAAGCCAAAATTTTATATTAGGACATTGCAATGGGAGAATGGCACTGGTGCCATTCTCCCTTTATGAAGGCAAACTTTGAATCAAGACATTGCATTGGGAGACTGGCACTGGTGCCATTTTCCCTTTGCAAAGCCAAGATTCTGAATCGTGACATTGCAATGGGAGAATGGCACTAGTGCCATACTATCTTTGTGAAGTAGAAATTTTGAATCACGACATTGCATGGGGAGAATGGCATAGCCAAAGTTTTGAGTCGGGACATTGCAACGGGAGAATGGCAGTGGTGCAAATTTAAAACTTAAAATTTTTGGCTTTGTAATAGGAAAGTGGAGTCCCAATGGAATGTCCTGATTCAAAATTTTGGCTTCACAAAGGTAGAATGGCACCGGTGCCATTCTCCCATTGGAATTAGTGGAATGTCAATCTATAGGTTTAGTTTGTCTAGATTACCACTAGTGGAGAACGGCAGTGATGCCAATCTCATGATGGCAACTACATAATGACACTGAGATCATCAAACTCACATGTGGAATGGAATTGGACACCACTCTCCTATGATCATAGTCTCCGCTCTGTAGAGTTCATATGGATTTGTGTCAATCTCTGTGGAGAATGGCAGTGGTGCCAATCTCATACCATGACCTAAAAACATGCACAAGGAATCCTAAACTCACATGTGCATTTGCACTTTTGCCATTATCCTACTGTAGCCAATAAAATTAGTGGAATGTCAATCTATAGGTTTAGTTTGCCTAGATTACCACTAGCGGAGAATGGTAGTGATGCCAATCTCATGCTGGCACCTACATAATGACACTGAGATCATCAAACTCACATGTGGAATGGAATAGGACACTACTCTCTTATGATCACTGGAATACCCCTCCTATAATGTAAACATTTGTACAAGTCGAGAATGGCAGTGGTGCCAATCTCTTATTAGGCCCTAAGAAATGGCATTGAGAAGCCTAAACTCACATGTGTAGAGATCATATGGATTTGTGTCAATATCTGTGGAGAATGCCACCAGTGGAGAATGGCAGTGGTGCCAATCTCATACCATGACCTAAAAACATGCACTTTTGCCATTATCCTACTGCGCATTCTTCTATGCAGTGATCATTGTCTCCACTGTGTAGAGATCATATGGAATTCTAAACTCACATTTGGATTGGCACTTTTGCCATTATCCAACTGCAGCCAATAAAATTAGTGGAATGTCAATCTATAGGTTCAGTTTGTCTAGATTACCACTAGCGGAGAATGGTAGTGATGCCAATCTCATGCTTTCCCTAAGAAATGGCATTGAGAATCATAAACTCACATGTGCATTCTTCTATGTAGTGATCATTGTCTCCATTGTGTAGAGATCATATGCAATTGTGTCAATCTCTGTGGAGAATGGCAGTGGTGCCAATCTCATACCATGAACTGAAAACATGCACAAGGAATTCTAAACTCACATGTGCATTGGCACTTTTGCCATTATCCTACTGTAGCCAATAAAACTAGTGTTATGCCAATCTATAGGTTCAATTTGTCTAGATTACCACTAGCAGAGAATGGCAGTGATGCCAATCTAAACTCACATGTGCATTGGCACTTTTGCCACGATCCTACTGCAGCCAATAAAATTAGTGGAATATAGGTTCAGTTTGTCTAGATTGCCACTAGCAGAGAATGGCAGTGATGCCATTCTCCCAATGGAATGTCCTGATTCAAAATTTTGGCTTCACAAAGGTAGAATGGCACCGGTGCCATTCTCCCATTGGAATTAGTGGAATGTCAATCTATAGGTTTAGTTTGTCTAGATTACCACTAGCGGAGAATGGCAGTGATGCCAATCTCATGCTGGCAACTACATAATGACACTGAGATCATCAAACTCACATGTGGAATGGAATCGGATACCACTCTCCTATGATCACAGTCTTCGCTCTGTAGAGTTCATATTATGGATTTGTGTCAATCTCTGTGGAGAATGGCAGTGGTGCCAATCTCATACCATGACCTAAAAACATGCACAAGGAATCCTAAACTCACATGTGCATTTGCACTTTTGCCATTATCCTACTGTAGCCAATAAAATTAGTGGAGTGTCAATGTACAGGTTTAGTTTGCCTAGATTACCACTAGTGGAGAATGGAAGTGATGCCAATCTCATGCTGGCACCTACATAATGACACTGAGATCATCAAACTCACATGTGCCATTTTGACTCTGTGAAGCCAAAACTTTGAATCTGGGAGATTGGCACTAGTGCCATTTCCCCTTTGCATAGCCAAGATTTGATTCGGGAAATCACAATGGGAGAACGGCACTGGTGCCATTCCCCCTTTGCAAATTAGCCAACGTTTTGAATTGGGACATTGCAATGGGAGAATGGAAGTGGAGCAAATTTAGAAATTTTTAGCTTTGCAAAATGGGGAGATTGGAGGATGGCAGTAGTGCCATTCTCCCATTGCAATGCCAAAATTTGAGACCATAGACTTTGTGTGTGTGTGTGTGTGTGTATGTGTGTGTGTGTGTGTGTGTGTGTGTGTGTGAACATGGTATTCATTTGAAACCATACATTATTTTACTTCCATTTATTCATATATGTGGTAAAGTTGATCGATATTACTTTATGAATCCTAGCTCGTTATGTGAGTTTATCCACGTTAGTTTGGTTATGCTAGGTTGGTTAAGTTACAAATTTTTATGTTAGAGTATGTTTTTCTTGATCAAGGTCCAAGTAATGTAAAATTTTAAGGTATAGATTGAATTAGTTGACAAGAATGTGATTTTTCTCCATGTTAAAAAAATTGTAATCATGCTCATCATTAGATTGCAAGCTATGGATTTTTTTAAAGGAAGATGAGAATAGGTTAAATAAAAGGCATGAGGACAATGTAAAAAAGGAAGAAAATGAGTGTGGACAATGTAAAATAGAAATAAAAGAAATGCATACGTTAAATATGTTAAATGAAAGAAATAAAATAAATGTTAGATATGTCCCAATTCCTCCATTAGTTGGCTAATTGGTGTTTATATTAAAAAGCAACTTGAAAAGCATATACTAAAAACTTTGAAACAGATCGTCTATCACAAAATAGGAATTGCCTTCATTTATCAATGATGTTAACATCAATGAAAGCTTTGTTGGGAGATTCTTTGTAGCCACTAACGGCTTTGTACTTCTTTTAAGTGTGTGCTTGTTTGATCTTAAGGTTTAGCGTATCTGCTTTAGTGTCATAATAGATAATAAATATGGGATCATTATGATGTCTAAGATTAGGTGTGTGATTTGGCTTTATAATACTCATGTTTTCCAAGTTATGACCACATGGTGGTTCACAATATAAGGAGTGTGATTTGGCTTTAAGATACTCATCTTTTCAAGTTAAGATCACGTGTTTGTTGTACAACTAGTGTGATTTGGTTTTATGATACTCATTACTACATTATTCAAAAAAGGCAATTGCTAGAGAATATGGAAGCAACATATACTTCGATGGTGACAAGTATCTCGATAATCGATGTAGCTTTAAGGTGTGCTTGCAACTCAACGAGCTTGCAGGTGATAAAAGATAGCATGTACACTCTTGCACACAAAAATAAGTGCTTCCAAGCTCTAATTGGAAAAAAGTGCTTCCCTAGAAATGTGTCAATACTTATCAAAGGATTACATGTTGAAGCATGTTCTGCTTAGAATGCAGATGCAAGGAATGGGAAATTGCCAAAGAAAGTCTTGCAAGTATTTACTTGGAAAACATCTTAAGGCACTTTAGTGCAGGTTCAGGTTTTAGTTGCTCAAGCTTCGTCCCTATGGTGAAAGCCTTGCTATTCAGAGAATGTGTCTCTCAATTAGAACTCTCTATGAAGGTGCTTCCAAGATAATAAAAAAGCGAGGAGCTATGAAAAACTATAACAAAGAGCTCTCAAGTAATAGGACCTCCAACAACTTGAGCTATACAAAGAAAGACTATGTAGTGTGAAAGGATCTTGATAGATACTTCCAAAACTTGAAAGAAATCACAAACTAAGGCATTCTCACAATTTTTAAAGAGTTATAAAACTTGAATAAAAGTAACAGCAAAGGGATCGCAATAATGGCAAATTATAGGCTAGGCAATTTTGATGAAAAGCAAAAGCTTGAAGTAAAAAATTGTTGAATCTATTTTTTAACGAAAAGCAAAAGGTTAGAAAGGTAAAAAATCGAAATACCCTAATACCTTCTCTGTCATGATTGCGCTCGTTGCCCTATGTTGATCGACCTTTCTCTCATGGGGATTTGTGCTTTCGTGAGCTGCTTTCATGAGCAACGACATGCCTAAGCTTGCTACTTCTCTTGCGCCAACGTCCCACAGAAAGCTGCACCCTCATATCATCAATTGGAACGATCGGTCGATGAGCTGCACCGCTCGAGCCATATGGTCCGTGCTTTTGGAGATCGAGTCTTCAACGCTTGAGCTCTTCAAGGTACTCTCCCGCCCGAGCTCTTCATCTTGCGCTATTTCCTTAGAACATCAAGAGCTTCTTTGTCGCTATTTACCTTCAGCAAACCATCTATCACTGAATGGTATAGGTATCGCAGAGGTAGACAATCCTATTGAGGCATGTCCTCCAGAAGGTCTCTCGCCATGCCTACTGCCCCTTGCTTACAAAGGGCATTGATTAAAGTGCCGTAAATGGAGTTACTTGGGAAAATCCCATTTTCGGTCATGCTTGTTAGAGAGCATAGGGCTTCCTTCAATTTCCCCGCGTTTACTTGAACGTTTATCAAGCTATTGTACATTCTGAGAGTGGGCTTACAATAAGTTTGGATAGCTACGAAAGTTTCTTCCGCTTCTGCAGTCATTCCGGAATAGTTTGCAGGAGTCAACCAAACAACGGGAGCTTTGCCTCCTCAGATCAGCCACCTAAGCAAAGAGACGATGAAGAAGAAGATGGTAGAAAAAACGCTTGTTACTCACTCTCGTTCTCGTTCTCGTTCTCATTCTCACTCTCGTTCTCTCGTTCAGCCGATTCTTTCAAGTCCTTCAATTGAAATGAGAGAAAAGGTCTTGATTTGTCTGAAATGTAGATTGAAAGTTAAAAGTGATAGTTTGAAACTACTAAATAATTCAAATTTTGAAATATAGCTCTTCCCGCCATTGTTCCCTTTTGAATTTTGGATATATAGAGTGGCACTTATGCCATTCTCTCCAAATTTAAATTCATATTGATATTTTTTATTTCAATTTGTATTTCAAATTGAAATATATCTGTTTGAAATTGTATTTCAAAACCGAAATTCTAGTTTTCAAATTTTGATTTCAAGTTAAACTTCAATCTCAAATTTGATTTTCATGATTGAATGGCAAATTTAGAGATTGAAATTCTAATTTTAAATGGAGAATGCCACCAGTGCCATTCTCCAAGACCTCATAAGAAGTCCTTGAGAGTGGCACTAGTGCCAATATGCCATTCTCTCTAAATTTAAATTCAAATTCATATTCATATTAATATTTTTAATTTCAATTTGTATTTCAGATAAAAATTATTTTGTTTGAAATTGTATTTCAAAATCGAAATTCTAGTTTTCAAATTTTGAATTCAAGTTAAACTTCAATCTCAAATTTGATTTTCATGATTGAATGGCAAATTTAGAGATTGAAATTCTAATTTTAAATGGAGAATGGCACCAGTGCCATTCTCCAAGACCTCATAAGAAGTCCTTGAGAGTGGCACTAGTGCCAATATGCCATTCTCTCCAAATTTAAATTCAAATTCAAATTCATATTGATATTTTTAATTTCAATTTGTATTTCAAATTGAAATTATTCTGTTTGAAATTTTATTTCAAAACCGAAATTCTAGTTTTCAAATTTTGATTTCAAGTTAAACTTCAATCTCAAATTTGATTTTCATGATTGAATGGCAAATTTAGAGATTGAAATTCTAATTTTAAATGGAGAATGGCACCAGTGCCATTCTCCAAGACCTCATAAGAAGTCCTTGAGAGTGGCACTAGTGCTAATATCCCTTGAGATAAATTGAAAGACCTCATAAGACGTCCTTGAGAGTGGCACTAGTGGACAATGGCAGTGATGCCAATCTCATGCTGGCAACTACATAATGACACTGAGATCATCAAACTCACATGTGCATTCTTCTATGTAGTGATCACTATCTCCGCTGTGTAGAGATCATATGGAATTGTGTCAATCTCTGTGGAGAATGCCACCAATGGAGAATGGCAGTGGTGCCAATCTCATACCATGACCTAAAAACATGCACAAGGAATCCTAAACTCACATGTGCATTGGTACTTTTGCCATTATCCTACTGTAGCCAATAAAATTAGTGGAATGTAAATCTATAGCTTCAGTTTGTCTAGATTGCCACTAGCGCAGAATGGCAGTGATGCCAATCTCATGCTGGCAACTACATAATGACACTGAGATCATCAAACTCACATGTGGAATGGAATAGGACACCACTCTACTATGATCACTGGAATACCCCTCCTAGAATAGTAGGGTAAACATTTGTACAACTGGAGAATGACAGTGGTGCCAATCTCTTATTAGGCCCTAAGAAATGGCATTGAGAAGCCTAAACTCACATGTGCAGAGATCATATGGATTTGTGTCAACATCTATAGAGAATGCTACCAGTGGAGAATGGCAGTGGTGCCAATCTCATACCATGACCTGAAAACATGCACTTTTGCCATTATCCTACTGTGCATTCTTCTATGCAGTGATCACTGTCTCCACTGTGTAGAGATCATATGGAATCCTAAACTCACATTTGGATCGGAATCGGCGGACACCACTCTCCTATGATCACTGGAATACCCCTCCTAGAATAGTAGGGTAAACATTTGTACAAGTGGAGGATGGCAATGGTGCCAATCTCTTATTAGGCCCGAATAAATGGCATTGAGAAGCCTAAACTCGCATGTGCATTCTTCTATGTAGTGATCACTGTCTCCGCTGTGTAGAGATCATATGGATTTGTGTCAATCTCTGTGGGGAATGCCACCAATGGAGAATGGCAGTGGTGCCAATCTCATACCATGACCTGAAAACATGCACAAGGAATCCTAAACTCACATGTGGATTGGCACTTTTTCCATTATACAATGCCACCAGTGGAGAATGGCAGTGGTGCACAAGGAATCCTAAACTGACATGTGCATTCTTCTATGTAGTGATCACTGTCTCCGCTGCATAGAGATCATATGGAACTGTGTCAATCTCTGAGATCATCAAACTGACATGTGGATTGGAATCGGACAACACTCTCCTATGATCAATGGAATACCCCCCCTAGAATAGTAGGGTAAACATTTGTACAAGTCGAGAATGGCAGTAGTGCCAATCTCTTATTAGGCCCTAAGAAATGGCATTGGGAAGCCTAAACTCACATGTGCATTCTTCTATGTAGTGGTGCCAATCTCTTATTAGGCCTAGAAAATGGCACTGTGAAGCCTAAACTCACATGTGCAGCCAATAAAATTAGTGGAATGTCAATCTATAGGTTTAGTTTGTCTAGATTACCACTACATGTGCATTCTTCTATGTAGTGATCACCGTCTCTGCTGTGTAGATATCATATGGAATTGTGTCAATCTCTATGGAGAATGGCAGTGGTGCCAATCTCATACCATGACATGAAAACATGCACAAGGAATCCTAAACTCACATGTGCATTGGCACTTTTGCCATTATCCTACTACCATTCTCCGCTAGTGGTAATGTGCATTCTTCTATGTAGTGATCACTGTCTCCCCTGTGTAGAGATAATACGGAGAATGCCACCAGTGGATAATGGCAGAGGTGCCAATCTCATACCATGACCTGAAAACATGCACAAGGAATTCTAATCTCACATGTGCATTGGCACTTTTGCGATTCTCCTACTGGAGCCAATAAAATTAGTGGAATGTCAATCTATAGGTTCAGTTTGTCTAGATTACCACTAGCAGAGAATGGCAGTGATGCCAATATCATGCTTGCCCTAAGAAATGGCATTGAGAATCATAAACTCACATGTGCATTCTTTTATGTAGTGATCACTGTCTCCGCTATGTAGATCATATGGAATTGTGTTAATATCTGTGGAGAATGGTAGTGGTGCCAATCTCATACCATGAACTGAAAACATGCACAAGGAAATCTAAACTCACATTTGCATTGGCACTTTTGCTATTATCCTACTGCAGCCAATAAAATTATTGGACCACTAGTGGAGAATGGCAGTGATGCCAATCTAAACTCACATGTGCATTGGCACTTTTGCCATTATCCTACTGTAGCCAATAAAATTAGTGTTATGTCAATCTATAGGTTCATTTTGTCTAGATTACCACTAGCGGAGAATGGCAGTGATGCCTATCTAATGCTGGCAACTACATAATGACACTGAGATCATCAAACCCGCATGTGGAATGGAATAGGACACCACTCTCGTACGATCACTGGAATACCCCTACTAGAATAGTAGGGTAAACATTTGTACAAGTGGAGAATGGTAGTGGTGCCAATCTCTTATTAGACCCTAATAAATGGCAGTGGTGCCAATCTCATACCATGAACTGAAAACATGCACAAGGAATTCTAAACTCACATGTGCATTGGCACTTTTTCTATTATGCTACTCCAGCTAATAAAATTATTGGATACCACTCTCTTATGATCACTAGAATACCCCTCCTAGAATAGTAGGGTAAACATTTGTACAAGTGGATAATGGCAGTGGTGCCAATCTCTTATTGAGCCCTAAGAAATGCATTGAGAAGCCTAAACTCACATGTGTAAAGATCATATGGATTTGTGTCAATATCTGTGGAGAATGCCACTAGTGGAGAATGGCAGTGGTGCCAATCTCATACCATGACTTGAAAACATGCACTTTTGCCATTATCCTACTGTGCATTCTTCTATGTAGTGATCACTGTCTCCGTTGTGTAGAGATCATATGGAGTCCTAAACTCACATTTGGATTAGCACTTTTGCCATTATCCTACTGCAGCCAATAAAATTAGTGGAATGTCAATCTATAGGTTCAGTTTGTCTAGATTACCACTAGCGGAGAATGGCAGTGATGCCTATCTCATGCTGGCAACTACATAATGACACTGAGATCATGAAACTCACATGTGGAATGGAATAGGACACCACTCTCCTATGATCACTGGAATACCCCTACTAGAATAGTAGGGTAAACATTTGTACAAGTGGAGAATGGCAGTGGCGCTAGTCTCTTATTAGGCCCTAATAAATGGCAGTGGTGCCAATCTCATAGCATGAACTGAAAACATGCACAAGGAATTCTGAACTCACATGTGAATTGGCACTTTTGCTATTATCCTACTGCAGCCAATAAAATTATTGGACCACTAGCAGAGAATGGCAGTGATGCCAATCTAAACTCACATGTGCATTGGCACTTTTGCCACCATTCTACTGGAGCCAATAAAATTAGTGGAATGTCAATCTATAGGTTCAGTTTGTCTAGATAGGTGATGCCAATCTCTTATTAGGCCCTAATAAATGGCATTGAGAAGCCTAAACTCACATGTGCATTCTTCTAAACTCACATGCACAAGGAATCCTAAACTCACATGTGCATTCTTCTATGTAGTGATCACTGTCTCCGCTGTGTAGAGATCATATGGAATTGTGTCAATCTCTGAGATCATAAAACTCACATGTGGATTGGAATCGAACACAACTCTCCTATGATCACTGGAATACCCCTCCTAGAATAGTAGGGTAAACATTTGTACAAGTGGAGAATGGCAGTGGTGCCAATGTCATACCTTGACCTGAAAACATGCACAAGGAATCCTAAACTCACATGTGCATTGGCACTTTTTCCATTATCCTACTGCAACCAATAAAATTAGTGTCATGTCAATCTATAGGTTCAATTTGTCTAGATTACCACTAGCGGAGAATGGAAGTGATGCCAATCTCATGCTGGCAACTACATAATGACATTGAGATCATCAAACTCACATGTGGAATGGAATAGGACACCACTCTCCTATGATCACTGGAATACCCCTCCTAGAATAGTTGGGTAAACATTTGTACAAGTGGAGAATGGCAGTGGTGCCAATCTCTTATTAGGCCCTAAGAAATGGCATTGAGAAGCCTAAACTCACATGTGCATTCTTCTTTGTGATCATTGTCTCCGCTGTGCAGAGATCATATGGAATTGTGTCAACCTCTATGGAGAATGGTAGTGGTGCCAATCTCATACCATGACCTGAGAACTTGCACAAGGAATCCTAAACTCACATGTGCATTGGCACTTTTGCCATTATCCTACTGCTTCCAATAAAATTAGTGGAATGTCAATCTATAGGTTCAATTTGTCTAGATTACCTTTAGCGGAGAATGGCGGTGGTGCCAATCTCATGCTTGCAACTACATAATGACACTGAGATCATCAAACTCACCTGTGGAATGGAATAGTACACCACTCTTCTATGATCACTGGAATATCCCCTAGAATGGCAGTGGTGCCAATCTCCTATTAGGCCCTAAGAAATGGCATTGAGAAGCCTAAACTCACATGTGCAAAGATCATATGGAATTGTGTCAATCTCTGTGGAGAATGCCACCAGTGGAGAATGGCAGTGGTGCCAATCTCATACCATGACCTGAGAACATATAAAGGAATCCTAAAGTCACATGTGCATTCTTCTATGTAGTGATCACTGTCTCCGCTGTGTAGAGATCATATGGAATTGTGTCAATCTCTGAGATCATCAAACTCACATGTAGAATGTAATAGGACACCACTCTCCTATGATCACTGGAATACCCCTCCTAGAATAGTAGGGTAAACATTTGTACAAGTGCAGAATGGCAGTGGTGCCAATCTCTTATTAGGCCCTAATAAATGGCATTGAGAAGCCTAAACTCACATGTGCATTCTTCTATGTAGTGATCAATGTCTTCGCTGTGTAGAGATCATATGGATTTGTGTCAAACTCTGTGGAGTATGCCATCAGTGAAGAATGGTAGTGGTGCCAATCTCATATCATGACCTGAAAACATGCACAAGGAATCCTAAACTCACATGTGCATTGGCACTACCACTAGTGGAGAATGGCACTGATGCCAATCTCATGCTGGCAACTATATAATGACAATGAGATCATCAAACTCACATGTGCATTGAAACTTTTGCCATTATCCTACTACAGCCAATAAATATAGTGGAATGTCAATCTACAGGTTTAGTTTGTCTAGATTACCACTACTGGAGAATGACAGTGATGCCAATCTCATGCTGGCAAATACATAATGACACTGAGACCATCAAACTCACATGTGCATTCTTCTATGTAGTGATCACTGTCTCCACTGTGTAGATATCATATGGAATTGTGTCAATCTCTGTGGAGAATTCCACCACTTGAGAATGGCAGTGGTGCCAATATCATTTCAAGACCTTAAAAATGGCACAAGGAATCCTAAACTCACATGTGCATTGGCACTTTTGCCATTATACTACTACAGCCAATAAAATTTGTGGAATGTCAATCTACAAGTTTAGTTTATCTAGCCTGCCACCAGTGGAGAATTGAAGTGATGCCAATCTCATGCAGGCAACTACATAATGACACTGAGATCCTCAAAATCACATGTGGATTGGAATCGGGCACCATTATCCTATGATACTTGGAATACCCCTCCTAGAATATTAGGGTAAACATTTGTACATGCGGAGAATGGCAGTGGTGCCAATCTCTTATTAGGCCCTAGAATATGGCATTGTGAAGCCTAAACTTAGAATAGTAGGGTAAACTTAGAAAATGGCACTATGGTAAACTTAGAATGGAATCGGACACCACTTTCCTATGATCACTGGAATACCCCTCCTAGGATAGTAGGGTAAACATTTGTACAAGTGGAGAATGGCAGTGGTGCCAATCTCTTATTAGGCCCTAAGAAATGGCATTGGGAAAGCCTAAACTCACATGTGCAATCTTCTATGTAGTGATGACCTGAAACATGCACAAGGAATCCTAAACTCACATGTGCATTGGCACTTTTGCCATTATCCTACTGACATTCCCCGCTAGTGGTAATGTGCATTCTTCTATGTAGTGATCACTGTCTCCGCTATGTAGACATCATATGGAATTGTGTCAACCTCTGTGGAGAATGCCACCAGTGGAGAATGGCAGTGGTGCCAATCTGATACCATGACCTGAAAACATGCACAAGGAATCCTAAACTCACATGTGCATTGGCACTTTTGCCATTATCCTACTGCAGCCAATAAAATTAGTGGAATGTCAATCTATAGGTTTAGTTTGACTAGATTACCACTAGCGGAGAATGGCAGTGATGCGAATCTCATGCTGGCAACTACATAATGACACTGAGATCATGAAACTCACATGTGGAATGGAATAGGACACCACTCTCCTATGATCACTAGAATACCCCTACTAGAATAGTAGGATAAACATTTGTACAAGTGGAGAATGGAAGTGGTGCCAATCTCTTATTAGGACCTAAGAAATGGCATTGAGAAGCCGAAACTCACATGTGCAGACATCATATGGAATTGTGTCAATCTCTATGGAGAATGTCACCAGTGGAGAATGGCAGTGGTGCCAAACTCATACCATGACCTAAAAACATGCGCAAGGAATCCTAAAGTCACATGTGCATTCTTCTATGTAGTGCTCACTGTCTCCGCTATGTAGAGATCATATGGAATTGTGTCAATCTCTTATTAGGCCCTGAAAGCCTAAACTCACATGTGCAGAGATCATATGGATTTGTGTCAATCTATGTGGAGGAGAATGGCAGTGGTGCCAATCTCATACCATGACCTGAAAACATGCATAAGTAATCCTAAACTCAAATGTGCATTCTTCTATGTAGTGGTCATTGTTTCTGCTGTGTAGAGATCATATGGAATTGTGTCAATATCTGTGGAGAATGCCACTAGTGGAGAAAGGCAGTGGTGCCAATCTCATACCATGACCTGAAAACATGCACAAGGAATCCTAAACTCACATGTGCATTGGCACTTTTGCCATTATCCTACTACAGCCAATAAAATTAGTGGAATGTCAACCTATAGGTTTAGTTTGTCTAGATTACCACTAGCGGAGAATGGCAGTGATGCCAATCTCATGCTGGTAACTACATAATGACACTGAGATCATCAAACTCACATGTCGAATGGAATAGGACACCAGTCTACTATGATCACTGGAATGCCACTAGTGGAGAATGGCAGTGGTGCCAATCTCATACCATGACCTGAAAACATGCACAATGAATCCTAAACTCACATGTGCATTGGCACTTTTGACACTATCCTACTGCAGCCAATAGAATTAGTGGAATGTCAATCTATAGGTTCAGTTTGTCTAGATTACCACTACCAGAGAATGGCAGTGATGCCAATCACAAGGAATCCTAAATTCACATGTGCAAAGATCATATGGAATTGTGTCAATCTCTGTGGAGAATGCCACCAGTTGAGAATGGCAATGTTGCCAATCTCATATCAAGACCTTAAAAATGGCACAAGGAATCCTAAACTCACATGTGCATTGGCACTTTTGCCATTATACTACTATAGCCAATAGAATTTGTGGAATGTCAATCTACAAGTTTAGTTTATCTAGCCTGCCACGAATGGAGAATTGAAGTGATGCCAATCTCATGCAGCAACTACATAATGACACTGAGATCCTCAAACTCACATGTGGATTGGAATCGGGAACCATTATCCTATGGTCCTTGGAATACCCCTCCTAGAATATTAGGGTAAACATTTGTACATGCAGAGAATGGCAGTGGTGCCAATCTCTTATTAGGCCCTAGAAAATGGCACTGTGAATCCTAAACTTAGAATAGTAGGATAAACTTAGAAAATGGCACTGTGGTAAACTTAGAATGGAATCGGACACCACTCTCCTATGATCACTGGAATACCCCTCCTAGGATAGTAGGGTAAACATTTGTACAAGTGCAGAATGGCAGTGGTGCCAATCTCTTATTAGGCCCTAAGAAATGTCATTGGGGAAGCCTAAACTCACATGTGAAATCTTCTATGTAGTTATGGCCTGAAAACATGCACAAGGAATCCTAAACTCACATGTGCATTGGAACTTTTGCCATTATCCTACCCACATTCCCCGCTAGTGGTAATGTGCATTCTTCTATGTAGTGATCACTGTCTCTGCTGTGTAGAGATCATATGGAATTGTGTCAACCTCTGTGGAGAATGCCACCAGTGGAGAATGGCAGTGGTGCCAATCTCATACCATGACCTGAAAACATGCACAAGGAATCCTAAACTCACATGTGCATTGGCACTTTTGCCATTCTCCTACTGCAGCCAATAAAATTAGTGGAATGTCAATCTATAGGTTTAGTTTGACTAGATTACCACTAGCGGAGAATGGCAGTGATACGAATCTCACGCTGGCAACTACATAATGACACTGAGATCATGAAACTCACATGTGGAATGGAATAGGACACCACTCTCCTATGATCACTAGAATACCCCCACTAGAATAGTAGGATAAACATTTGTACAAGTGGAGAATGGCAGTGGTGCCAATCTCTTATTAGGCCCTAAGAAATGGCATTGAGAAGCCAAAACTCACATGTGCAGAGATCATATGGAATTGTGTTACTCTCTGTGGAGAATGCCACCAGTGGAGAATGGCAGTGGTGCCAAACTCATACCATGACCTAAAAACATGCGCAAGGAATCCTAAAGTCACATGTGCATTCTTCTATGTAGTGATCACTGTCTCTGCTGTGTAGAGATCATATGGAATTGTGTCAATCTCTTATTACGCCCTGGAAGCCTAAACTCACATGTGCAGAGATCATATGGATTTGTGTCAATCTATGTGGAGGAGAATGGCAGTGGCGCCAATCTCATACCATGAGCTGAAAACATGCATAAGAAATCCTAAACTCAAATGTGCATTCTTCTATGTAGTGATCATTGTCTCTGCTATGTAGAGATCATATGGAATTGTGTCAATCTCTGTGGAGAATGCCACCAGTGGAGAATGGCAGTGGTGCCAATCTCATACCATGACCTGAAAACATGCACAAGGAGTCCTAAACTCACATGTGCATTGGCACTTTTGCCACTATCCTACTGCAACCAATAAAATTAGTGGAATGTCAATCTATAGGTTCAGTTTGTCTAGATTACCACTAGTGGAGAATGGGAGTGATGTCAATCTCATGCTGGAAACTACATAATGACACTCAGATCATCAAACTCACATGTGGAATGGAATAGGACACCACTCTACTATGATCACTAGAATTCCACCAGTGGAGAATGGCAATGGTGCCAATCTCATACCATGACCTGAAAACATGCACAAGGAATCCTAAACTCACATGTGCATTGGCACTTTTGCCACTATCCTACTGCAGCCAATAAAATTAGTGGAATGTCAATCTATAGGTTCAGTTTATCTAGATTACCACTAGCGGAGAATGGCAGTGATGCCAATCAGAAGGAATCCTAGACTCACATGTGGAGAGATCATATGGAATTGTGTCAATCTCTATGGAGAATGCCACCAGTGGAGAATGGCAGTAGTGCCAATCTCATACCATGACCTGAAAACATGCACAAGGAATCCTAAACTCACATGTGCATTGGCACTTTTGCCATTATCCTACTGCAACCAATAAAATTAGTGGAATGTCAATCTATAGGTTCAGTTTGTCTAGATTACCACTAGCAGAGAATGGCAGTGATGGCAATCTCATGCTGGCAACTACATAATGACATTGAGATCATCAAACTCACATGTGGAATGGAATAGGACACTACTCTACTATGATCACTGGAATGCCACCAGTGGAGAATGGCAGCGGTGCCAATCTCATACCATGACCTGAAAACATGCACAATGAATCCTAAACTCACATGTGCATTGGCACTTTTGACACTATCCTACTGTAGCCAATAAAATTAGTGGAATGTCAATCTATAGGTTCAGTTTGTCTAGATTACCACTAGCAGAGAATGGCAATCATGCCAATCACAAGGAATCCTAAATTCACATGTGCAAAGATCATATGGAATTGTGTCAATCTCTGTGGAGAATGCCACCAGTGGAGAATGGCAGTAGTGCCAATCTCATACCATGACCTGAAAACATGCACAAGGAATCCTAAACTCACATGTGCATTGGCACTTTTGCCATGATCCTACTGCAGCCAATAAAATTAGTGGAATGTCAATCTATAGGTTCAGTTTGTCTAGATTACCACTAGCGGAGAATGGCAATGATCCCAATCTCACGCTGGCAACTACATAATGACACTGAGATCATCAAACTCACATGTGGAATGGAATAGGAAACCACTCTACTATGATCACTGGAATGCCACCAATGGAGAATGGCAGTGGTGCCAATCTCATATGGAGAATGCCACCAGTGGAGAATGGCAGTGGTGCCAATCTCATACTATGACCTGAAAACATGCACAAGGAATCCTAAACTCACATGTGCATTGGCACTTTTGCCATTATCCTACTATAGCCAATAAAATTAGTGGAATGTCAATCTATAAGTTTAGTTTTTCTAGATTGCCACTACCAGAGAATGGTAGTGATGCCAATCTCATGCTGGCAACTACATAATGACACTGAGATCATCAAACTCACATGTGGAATGGAATAGGACACCACTCTACTATGATCACTGGAATACCCCTCCTAGAATAGTAGGGTAAACATTTGTACAACTGGAGAATGGAAGTGGTGCCAATCTCTTATTGGGCCCTAAGAAATGGCATTGAGAAGCCTAAACTCACATGTGCATTCTTCTATCTAGTGATCACTGTCTCCGCTGTGCAGAGATCATATGGAATTGTGTCAATCTCTGTGGAGAATGCCACCAGTGGAGAATGGCAGTGGTGCAAATATCATACCATGACCTGAAAACATGCACAAGGAATCCTAAACTCACATGTGCATTGGCACTTTTGCCATTATCCTACTGTAGCCAATAAGAATTAGTGGAATGTCAATCTATAGGTTTAGTTTGTTTAGATTACCACTAGTGGAGAATGGCAGTGATGCCAATCTGATGCTGGCAACTACATAATGACACTGAGATCATCAAACTCACATGTGGAATGGAATAGGACACCACTCTACTATGATCACTGGAATTCCCCTTCTAGAATAGTAGGGTAAACATCTGTACAAGTGGAGAATGGCAGTGGTGCCAATCTCTTATTAGGCCCTAAGAAATGGCATTGAGAAGCCTAAAGTCACATGTGCAGAGATCATATGGATTTGTGTCAATCTCTATGGAGAATGCCGCCAGTGGAGAATGGCAGTGGTGCCAATCTCATACCATGACCTAAAAACATGCACAAGGAATCCTAAAGTCACATGTGCATTTTTCTATGTAGTGATCACTGTCTCCGCTGTGTAGAGATCATATGGAATTGTGTCAATCTCTTATTAGGCCCTAGAAGCCTAAACTCACATGTGCAGAGATCATATGGATTTGTGTCAATATCTATGGAGGAGAATGGCAGTGGTGCCAATCTCATACCATGACCTGAAAACATGCATAAGGAATCCTAAACTCAAATGTGCATTCTTCTATGTGGTGATCACTGTCTCTGTTGTGTAGAGATTATATTGAATTGCATCAATCTCTGTGTAGAATGCCACCAGCTGAGAATGGTAGTGGTGCCATGCGATGAATCAAACTTCTGCCATTCTCCTTAACATCATGGAGGATGGCACCAGTGGCATTATCCTCAAACTCTCACGAAGGATGGCACTTGTGCCATTCTAAACAAACACACAATCCATGTGTTCAATGCCATTTGTGACACTCTTCTAACATCATATTATGTTGGAGAATGGCACGAATAGCATTCTTTATTCTTTGATATTGTGTATATTTGCTTACTGTGTTGGTGTAGTTTTTCATAATGCATATATAAGTTGCTTCGCCTTGGTTATTTTGTTAATAGAAGTTGCATTGTGGTTGTAATATTTCCTACTACAGTTATGATTTTCTATTATACCTTCTAACATTGTGTCCTTGGTTCTTTTGTTAACAGAACATTGCAAGAATGGCTAGCAAGGGAAAGAGAAAGGTTCGAGAGGTGTCAGTTTATGATGGAGTTAGTTTTGGAAGAGGATGGTTTTTGGATATATACAATAACGAGCTCCAAAAACTCCATAAAGTGCATTGTTTTGTGAACATCCAAGGAACAACTTTTGAAGATGTTGGACAAGTTAAAGAGATGGAGGATACCGAGAAAGACAACGTTCCTTGTCTCAAAATTCATACATTGGGAGGCAATGTGTATCAATTGGATCCTACTTGTTTTGATCATGTGAGGATGAATGCTACTAGGGAGGACACGATGATATCTAGGGGTTGGATTAATGAGCCAAAAAATTATACCAATCAACATATATTAGAAAGCTTTGATTTGGTAACAAAAGGGATAAATCAAGATATAAAAAAGAGTAGAAAAGCTTCGAAAAGGACCAAGAAAAGTGATGTTGAGGGATCAAGCTCTCAAAGTGTCTCAGAACACACTGAAAGAGAAGGCTAGAGAGACTGGTGAGGAGGAAACAACAGGTGAGAAGGAAATAAGGTCAGATGGAAAAACAAGCATTGGGGATAAACTGGAGGCTAAAGAAAAAGAGACAACTTTAGGAGGAAAACAGGGAGGTACGGGAATAGTCACTGATGGAACTGGAAGTGGAGGTGATGCAACGGGGAGTGGTGAGACACATATAGCAGGACATGGTGAGAAATCATCTGAAGCAACTATCATCCTGTATAAGAAAATCTAGCCAGATGTTGACTTTAAGGCACTACAAAAGAAATTGGAAAGGAAGGACACAAGTATGATAGGCTTGATGGAGTACATAGAGTACTTCCCATTTGGTTTGGAGTTTGGGGTGTTGATCCCAGTGATGAATTGCTTTAGAGCACCAAGCCAATATGTGTACAGGACATTGACCCTTAGCTATGTCAGTGACTTGGTTAAGAGTTTTGCAATGAATGCACGACCTCCTGCAACATGTGCATATCTTATGCCTTACCACATAGGCACAAATACTCTGATGTGCAAGGAAGAGATAAAGGTGGAAAAGTTAAAGGAGTATAATTATTGGATTCTCACAGGGCAGCATTCGATTTATGCTACAAGGATATTTATAACTAAAGCACATGGAGAAGCCTTCAATCAACGAATAGGTTTCTATACACGGAGGAAGGCGAGAATTGTTGTCAATGCACCAGTTGAAGCAAGTTGTAAGATATCATCAATGGCCAACATGGAGGCACAGACCGTTTTGAAAAATCAATCATATATCGATATCTTACAACACCTAAGGGCACAGTGGATTGCATTCGGATGACCAAAGAAACTAGCCCAAGGCCTTGTCAAAGGGCATAAAGATCGACAAAGTTGGGATGTGAGTAATAAACTTTGTTTTGTATGCATTTTTTATTTCAAGAATGTTTATGGCTTTGTAAAAGAAATGATAGTAGTGTCAATTCCCTGATCTGAGAATGGCACTAGTGCCATTCTTCTAGTTACCAAGTCATGCTTTTGACATGGTAATGGGAGAATCGCACTAGTGTCATTATTATCTCTATTACATGATTTGGATTAGAAGAATGTCTAAGATGATTTTGATTTTTTTATATACAATTTTGTAGGAGTTGCAAGCATATCGATGGGCGCAAACTTTGCTACCAAGGACACACACATGGTCACATACGATGATGACATCTACGAACAATGGATTAGGATTTTGACATTGGTGAAGCAGGGTGATCTTGAGGGTCGAAATCCCACAATAACATATATGAGGTGTCTGCTAGGATTGGAAGACGAAGATGTACGTGCACTTCAAGCAGAGATTGAGTCTAAAGAAATAGTTTTGGTCAAGTCAAGCAAAGACAAGGACTCCATTGAAATGTCTCAACGGGCAATGGAGATTAAGCATGATAGAGCCTTGAAAGAAGCGCTCATCAAGGAGTTCAACTCATGTCACCCTTCGCCCCAACATCAAACATGGGATGCCCTTGCAACTTACTTCAAAATTGATTCAATTGTTTATCAGAGCTTCAAGGGTTCATGTGAGTTATGGGTCAAAGAGAAGCTGCAAGTTGGCAAGTTCACACTTGATTTCCCAGAAACCGCATCAATCTATGTTGATTGGGTGATTAGTTCAATAGAGGGTAACAAGTCTACATCGCAGTCTTGTTTTCCTTGGAAAATTATTCAAGTGAACATGGAGATGGAGGGGGAGAGCTTTCTAACACGTCACTCCAAGGGACAACTTCCAATCAGCTTGTGTGTGCTTGACACCTCAGAGGGATCTGCCAAAGGCATGTGTTGGGATAAGGATGCCTTCAAGAAGTTGCTCTGTGGCTTGATGGAGACCGTTGCCACTCCGTCACAGTATGTATTGCTATCATTTATGACAATGATAGAGATGGTAAATCTCAAGGAAGCAATGATAGAGGCTCGATTTTGGCATAGAAGGTTTGTGGGTGTTATCCATGAATCGGATAGTGCACAAAAGGGTTTGTCTGAGACCTTCTGTTTTTTGTCATTTGTCAGCTCACATGATGGGTTTGATGGATTTGAGCACATGTTAGAAAACACAAGGCCATACACAATAATTGAGGACAATATTCTTTATTTTGATGAGGGCGATGAGTATGAAAAAGAGGCAGTTGTGAAGCATGGCATCATCAAGGAGTGCATCAGGTGCTATTGTAGTAGGGAACATGAAGTTGTTGTTGACGTCTTTACTAATGGATGTGTGGCATTACAAGCATTGTCAAGCAAAAGAAAAGTGATCTCACTAGTGAAGACATCCCAACAGGCGACAGAGGTCGAGGCTATGTGTGTGGCACATGCATCAAATAATCCCCATATTAAGATTTGGTCTAGCATTGAGAGGCCTCTTGAGACACATAGAGCTGATTCACCTATCGATGAAGGAATTAAAGAGGGTGAGCATCACATTGAAGACTTGTGACCTTTAACTGAAGCAGATCTTGAAGCTATCCCAAAGATTACATTGGAAGATTTGGAGCAAGGTCTTTAGCTACTCATTTATGCCTTGTGTATTCAGTTTCAAAATAATATGACTTTTATGGATTTTCTCGATTGCACATATTCTCATTATATTAAAGATATTAAACATTAGGTATGATAAAATTGTGTGACATAATGACATGGGGAATGGTACTAGCGTCATTCTCCCTATGTCGGGTTATATGTAAGAGGTACTATTAACATTTTATGTGACCTCATATGGAGAATGGCACTAGTGCCATTCTCTCTTTGTGGTTATGTAGAAATGGTAATACTGTTATGTTCCTTTCTTGAATCTATGTTAGTTGAAAGCATTACAGAGATTAAAAATTGTATAGTATTAACTATGCTACCAAAGTTTTGATTTGGGTGCTTTCTACAAATCTATTGGACCAAAGTAATATAGTATCTATGCTTTTAGATCATGCATTGTACATTTCTTTTGGGACATGGGGGGAGGCACTAGTAGTATTCTCTCCTCCCAATGAGGGTATAGAGAAAGGCACTAGTGGAATTCTCCATAACCTTATATGTAAAATGGCACTAGCACCACCCCAAGAGAAGAATGGCACTATTGCCATTCTCTCTATGAGTTCAGAGAGAAAGGTTGCACTATTTGCATTCTCAATTGACCTTTAGAGAGATTAGCACTTTTGCCATTTCCCAAAAATACAATGGAATCAGTGAACGACGATGGATAATGTTCATACTTTATTGTTATTTATTAGTTTCATATGCTTTTGTGCTTCGACATTGTTGAATACACTCTAAAGAATCAAAATATTTCTATATTCCTCAACTTCCACAGGGACCAATGATGCATGGAAGGATGTGGAGACATCAAATGTAGAGGACAACATACCACCCAAAATGGGGCCTATCAATTACGTGATGGATACAGGAGGTATAGAAGAAAACATAACCCCAAAAATGGAGAAAATTGCAAGGAATATCACGAATCCTATACTTTTAGAAGAGAACATGGATGAACGTACTGTGTCAACATTGGGGACAAAACTAGATAATCTTATTGTTGATGCAAACATGTATGAAACGATAGCACCTGACAATTTGGATGATTCAGAAGCCAGCAACTTCAAGGAGAATTTGGATCTATATCCACATACAATTTCTTTGGATATGCCACGATTAACAATCATATTAGACTTGAATGGCCTGTTATTAAGTCGTTGCATATTCAAGTCTCCAATACATCCGTCTATTATGCATGGCAAAAATAGTTATATGGTTGTTCATCCTGGGTGCATAGAATTTCTTAAAATCTTGCTACAAAGATTTAATGTAGGTATCTGGTCAACTGCGATGGAATATAACGTAATTGATATGGTAGGAAAGCTGCAAAATTATGCAAATGAGAGCCTCCCTTTTTTTGTTATATGGTCTCAGCAAGGATGCTACACTTACAGTAAGACAAGGATAAATAGGCCTGACAAGGTTGGTGTTGAGGCAATGTTCAAACCCTTAGCAGAAATCTCAAAGGCATTTGGATGTGATGCTAGAAGGACAATCCTTGTTGATGACTCCCCATACAAGGCTTGCATTAGCCCTCCATCAAATTGCATATTTCCTTCAACGTTTGATGTACAAGACAAGGATGATAATATTCTACTGAGAGAGTTGATGCCATACTTACTACAACTCAATGAGACTAAAGATGTGCGCAGCATGATTGAGACAAATCGGTATGGACAATTACCTGTGATGGAAGGGCATAAGGATTTCAACCTTGTCCAGAAAGTAATTGATGAATGGAGGGAGCAAAATCATGCATGGTCAAGAATGGAATATAAAACAAGAAATCTTCCTCTTGCAGATCAACTAAGAGAGAGGGATATAGGTGGTAGGGCAACCCATGGTGGTGATGGCCAGGTGCCTAAACTCAATGCATCCCAAATAAGGCTTTTAAGGAATGCTCCGCAACTCTCTAGCATGAATGCTATGCAAGTTTCTCAATTGGCTATAGACCTAGGGTGTAAAGGTCGCTATATCAAGAAATACATTGCTAAGGGCTACATAAACCGACTACAGAATGCGTATTTTTCATGAAGGTACATATGTTAAAGTGTTTTTTGATTTTATCTCAATATATATAACTGTTGTTGTAGCTAATTGAATTTCTCTTTTGTGATGTAGATAGATATACATTCAAATCAAGCTTGAGTAGGTACATACCAGAACGAGATCCATTTGGACCACCGAAGTTACCTGTTCCTATCAACGAAGTGTTCTGGATAAAAAATGTGGCTGTCGAGGTGCATGAGTCAACCATTACAGGTGCTGGCTTGGGCTTGTTTGTGCATGGCTCCATCAAGAGAGGGACTACTATTCTCCAGTATGGAGGTGACAAGTACTCCTACAGAGACGAAGGAATTATGTAGAGTTCATCCAAGGCTAAAGAAGTACTCTATCCAAGAGGACCCTACTGTCCCTATGAAGGATATGGTGCATATTGTTGGTGATGTTCAATATGGCAATGTGGCAAGATTTATTAACAGCAATAGAAATACCAATGTAAAGCCAAATGTTTGTTATGTATTTTCCCCTAATGTTCCACCTTAGTATGACCCCATGATGAACATAGATATTGCAGAATATGGTCACATTTGTATTGAATCCATAGATGATATACATGCAGGAGAGGAGCTATTTGCAGACTATGAGTTTTGAATAACAACATTGTATTTCTTTATACAATCATTACTTATGGGAATTGGTACTTTCTTGCCAACTATGTAAATTGGTGCGTAATTGTTGTGTGTGAATAATATGCAAACATGTTCATAACTACATTCATAATGTATTTTGAAGGAGTGTCTCTCGTGCCATTCTTTCCGATGCCATTCTCTTTGGGGCTAGAAATTGAGAGTTTCTTTGAAATCATGATTTATTTCAGGGATTTCAATGGTGTATCAACAAGTTGTTATGTTTTCATCCTAAAGTGTACTTTTTTACTTTGCAATGAGTAATCAACATGACATTTAAAGTTATTGTTTTACAATAATGCTAGTCAGTCTAAACATTGAAAGTGCACAATAAATGATTGTCATTGCCACCTAAATTACATCAAATGCTTGTCATTGCCCATTAATTTTCCATCAACTACATATCTTGCATACGTTCTCCTCAACTACATATCTTGATTTTCCATCAACTACATATCTTACTAATTTAAAGAGCCCGTGCATTTTCATTGCAATACTCATGGTTATTAATTACACTCTACATTTTTTAAACAGTGTTTTGGAGATTTTCAAATGAGAATGCTCACAACAAAAGCGAGTCTCAATATCAATGGAAATTCTAGAGACTCACTATTATGAAGGTGTTTTTGAACATCGCTATGGCTCACGAGATGAATCTAACTCAAATGGGTTTCAAAGTTTATTATTTTGTTGATGATAACATAGTTTAGACACTGATATTCTATTTATTATTTGAGAATGTAGTTGATATTTCACACTTCATGAATGGCTTTCTAGTCTATTTTCACATATTTCTCCTGTTTTTTCATCGAGGGGAGCTACAATTTCTTCCAAAACTGCCATTCTGGGAATTGGGTTTTTCCCAAATTATCTAATACGGTCTTAAAAGGAGAAATGTATCATTCTTCAAAGATATCAATTTACATAACTTTTAAATTGCAATCGATAAATTAACATTCTCCCTCCCATATGCAATACATGTGTAGACCACCCCCTATGTTCTTCCCATGTGCATCTCATACATAGCCCATATGTAACCCACCTCCTAAACTTTTATATTGGTGTCAAAAGTTTGTATGCCCTAATAAAAACAAATGTTTGAAACATTCGCAAGGATTTAAAAGTTTTATGCAAAGAAATGTAAATCTTTGCTAAGATTTACATTATTTTTTTCAAAATTCAAAAGAAAATATATAAAAGAGGTACTACACTCTCCTAATATTGTGAAACTTAAAAAATGATCTTGAAAACTTTTGCCAAGATTTTATATTAATATATAAGCATAGCTTCAATAAAAACATCCCTAGACTGTATAAATGTCAAAAGGGTGTTTTTTTATTGGAATCTTGAGATGTGCTGGTAAAAGGACACTCTAGTGAGTGAAGTTATTCTCCCAACAAGTTTTTTTATCCATGCACTGAATTTGATGCATATCCTCGAAAACTTGATTCATGGTAGCTCTTTGTTTGCCTCCTTTCATGGAAAAGGTTTGTGGGAGTTGATTCCGGATCAGAGCAGAAGCCATCAAGTAATCAAGTCCTGGAGAAGATGCAAGCATGGTACTTGAAGAATCCAAAGTCTCTTGGCCTTCTTTGTCGAGTTCTTGGTATAGATGTCTTCCATCACATAGATGTTTTGAACACTGCCGCTCAAACTTGGAGCATGTTGGAATATATTTTTTATTTGGCGGTCCAAAATTCAAATATTATGCTAAAGCTAGATCTTTGCACATCAGATGGGAGATGGAGAATCCCTAGCAACAACTAACCTCAATAGCATGCAATTTATAGTCAAGTGACTTTAAGCACCTTTAGTATGGATGGACAACTGATGATGGCAAGGCAATACTCGTAACTAACTCTCCACCAAGGTAAAATTCAAATAGTTACCATTTTGAGGGTTTATACATAGTGACCCCCCCGAGTACAGAAGAATGGTGTAATGTATGCCTTCCAATGACCTACACTATCTATTGTTGTATCAAATCCATCCACTCTCACTACCACATCATCTCCAGTCTTGTAGATGTCCCCATTATAAAAAACCTTTTCATACGTTGTTCCTCTACATGCTTGAAGACAACCCACTTTAGCACACCAAAAATTTTCAAGATATAACGTTGGTTCCTCCTTAGAGAGGAATCGATGTGCTCTTTTCTTTCTCGTTATTGGAATGACTTTTTGTTTTAGCATTTTGCAACATGGTAGATTTTCATTATCCATAACAAGTACTCTCCACAAATCTTTAGCTTTCACGATCAAAGAAAGCTCCAAAAGTACATACTTATGTTCTAGATGACATGATGAACTTTCATGATTGATTATTGCATGACAAAAGGATGAATAATAGATCTATAAACCTCCGTTAAATTTCTCTCATGTGGCATTCACCGATCCCACTCTTCTTGCAAGGCACAAAAGACCTTGGTAAAATGGATTCTCCTAAGTAAGTGAACATATGTTACTTCATCGTTTCGATGATTGGTGGTCACACTAGAATAGGATGAACCCATGGGTTCGAGTAAGTAGCACCAAAAATGTCATACATACCATGTCTCAAAACATCATCTAATATTTTCCCATTTCATGTGATATGAGAATTTTTAGTCGGACTAAATAAAATGTTAGAAAAGAAACACTAATCATTAAAATTTCAACAAGTTCACATTAAGCAAAATGTACGAACTTGCAACATGCTCTAATGGAAAATAATTTGCTCCCATTGATTCTTCCTTGCATATTTTCCAAGAAAGAAGGAAGCTACTTACAATTCCCATAGTTTCCATTGACCAACCATTGTCATGGCTATAATTATAGAAACTATGTGCAATATCAATTAGCAAAATACCCAAGTCATGTAAGTGCTTGGGTATACCTTCCATTCTATTGAAAATATATGGTAAGCACCATTGCAAAAAATTTTGATTCTCTTCCTCCTTGAAGCTTTTGTGGTATTTACTTGGAGCATGTGGCCACCATCCATACCAAATAGATGAAGGAGCAATCTTAGTGACTATATTAACATAAAAGTTCATTGCTCTTTTTGTCTCATTGGTTGATGCTTTCATGAGTGAAGTTATGCATCATATACTAAGTCCAATGATAAATTAAAACCATAGAGATCTTACAACCTCCATACCTCCATAGTATGCACTCTCCAGATAATCCAACATCCTTTAGTATTACTTCTCGTTGTTCTTGAGTGAAGGAATTCTTTAATTGTGACAAGGCCTTGAACATCTCGGTTAGACATCATTTGGGAGGTGGATACCTTGCTTGGAACCTGTTTTCATCATAAAGTTATCTTCCTTACAATGAAGGATTACTAAGGTTTTGAATATCCCTTCGGCAAAATGATTGTCCAAAATCTTTGAATGCACCTATCTTGCATTGGGCTAGATGATCTCCAGTGACCATCATCATCATTGCTCGAGCTTTACATATTTTGGTTCTACCAAAGGGATCATTAAATATTTTTTCCACTGGATAGTTATATAGCACTTCAATTCCCTCAATAAATTTTTTTTCTAGGTCATCTACAGTAAGAGGCCAAAAAAAAGTACTAAATGCACCATTTCAATTTTGAAATATTTTTTTACAACTAAATGGCATAAATAGTACCAACAAAATGTCTATTGAGGAGTTCTTTCCACCATTTAAAACCATGATTTCAAGCGCACCACAATCTTTTTGGGTGGTTTGAGATGCTTGACAACATCCTAATTGATAAGAAATGAAAAATTATGAGGATCACCCTGTGGTAATAATGTTTATTGCTATACTTTTTAATGTATGCAACAAAGGTGAGACTACATATAAACCAAAGCAAGATAGACAATTATCTTTGTCACATGGAAATATGCATACCTTGCATAATTTGTTGTCACACTTGTTGGAGAGGCAACATTGCTTACAAACAATATCAAACTTTTTAGCTTGTTCATTCCATCCTCTTCTTAGAACATCTGAGAAACATGACTTTGGATATGTAGTGTACACTTTGTTACATTTAGAGTTTCCACACAGAATAGGCAACTCATATTCAACATCCAGGTTCTAAAAGTCCTGCACCTCCCAACATTATGATCCATACCCAAATTCACCAATAGAATGTGATTGTGCTTGTTTCTCCTTTCCTAACCACCTTTCCTTTCTATGCCTCATATTGAGCAAATCATGACATTTACTTTTGACCAGGAGCTCAAGCTGATTGTGATAGGTATGTAGTCAAATGCCAACATCTACATTCTTGGCTTATTACACTTTGGAAACTTCTCACAACATGTAAAATAATCACACTGAAATTTTCTCTTCCCCACATTCTCCTGACAAGAACATAGTATTTCATTTCCAACATAGATGTCCTCTTTACTAGGTTGAAGAAGCTCGATATCGTGTCGATTATCATTTGAACCAATACATACTCTATAGTGTTGAGGTTGAACCATTCCATGTCCATTGAACATTGAGTTTAGTTGCTCCCAACAAGAGGGAACTCTTATTCCATCAAGCATGCTATCCAATGACTCTGATAGTTGTACCAAGGGTTTACTTAAGCTTGGTTTTTTGCATTGAGAACTTCGACTTCCTACTCTTCTTCCACCTGTCACCAAAAAAGAGTCTCAAAATCTTATCTTGAGCCTCAATTGGAATTTGATGCTCATATCACAAAGCTTGGAGCTCGATTATCCTCTCTAGTATTTGGTTGCATATTGATGATCCCTCCCATTTAGCAACATCATCAGGTTCTACGGGGGGGTTAAATGGCATGGGGGGATCATATGGTTGTTGATTCAAATTTATGGAACCATCATTAGGTACCTCATGAAAGTTATATGGCTCATTCTCATTTATATTGTTCTGTACAGTGTCCAAGGAAACCTATTCGGGTACCCAAGACTTCATATCTATGCTTTAATTTTTGGTTTAAAACAAAAGTTTAAGGAGCTACATGTAATCCACCATGACAATATGAGAGACAATTACAACAGATTCTTCTTCTTTCTTCCATATTAGACAAAGCATTCATCCCACTGCCTTATTTCACATCAGATTTTGTTTGCTCTTGACTTAAACCATGACTTTGACTTTGCACAATCGAATGAACATTTCCAGTCAAATCATGCTGACAATGCTCATAATAAGTGCTTCTACTAACAAATTGCCATCCTTGAGTCATATGGGCACACCTATAGTTGCATGAACATGTATGAACATGTACTACCATCTTCAATTTCTTGAAGAACTTGCCATTATAAACACCTAACAATGTGGATTATCATTCCATATGTAATGAAAGAAATACATAAAAGTGAAACTGCCATACCATAAGAAAATAAAAGAAATACTTCCATACCATATAGACAAGGCTATTCCAATGTCTCTTTACATCTAGCTTTGAGAGACAAATGAAGTATTTCTAATTCGAATACAACTCAAACCCAATGAAACATAGAAGAATAAACAATGGCATTCACATAGGTATACATAAGCATAAGCATATAGAAACATAGAAGCATATAGAAATATTCATTCACATAGGCATATAGAAGGATAGGCATTCAAATAGGTATATGGAAACATAGAAGCATAGAGTCCATAGGTATTCGCATAGGTATACATAAACATAGGCATTCACATAAAGCGTAAAGCATACACTAGCATACACATAGGCATATAGAAGGATAGGCATTCAAATATGTTTATAGAAACATAGAAGCATAGAGTCCATAGAGTCAATAGGTATATAGCACTTCAATTCCCTCAAATATATGAATAGAGAGAGAGAGACACATGCTCATGTGTGTGTGTGTGTGTGTGTGAGAGAGAGAGAGAGAGAGAGAGAGCATAATGCATATAGAAGCATATAGAATTATAGAAATATAGAAGCACTCTCATGTGGAAGCATGTTAAATATAGAAGCATAACATTATAGAGATGTAGAAGCATAATGATGTACAAATTTATGAGACTATTTGGAGAAGTATAGGCATAGGCACGATAGAAGCACAAGAATAAAGCATATACAAGCATAAACATATGCAAATAGAAACATAGGGAAGCATCAACATCAGCATTCATCAATGGCATAAACATAGGCATTCATCAATGGGCATTTTCTATCATAGGCATTAACATAGGCATTTTCTATAATCGATGCTTCTTCCCAAATTAAGATCCCTAAAATGATTTGTTGAACCCCTTGAATAAAGGGCCTCAGAAGATATGAAGTTAAGAGTAGGGGGAAAACAAATCACTGCACCACAATAAAGGATTGATCTGAGTGAATCACAAAGCAACCTATATACTAAAGTCAACATAGTGTGGATTGAGCCAAAATAAGGTTGTTTGGAGTCATAGAATGTCTTGAGCTAAATAGTGGGGGGGCAAGCCACAAGAAAAATATGTTTATATGTATGTCACACACAAAAAAAAAAAGACATCTTTGACATGATTTGTGGAATGGGAGGCATATAATTAGAAGATACGGGTTACTGTAAGATAGAAACTCATGGTGGTTAA
Source organism: Dipteris shenzhenensis (assembly GCF_047967505.1). NCBI lineage: Eukaryota > Viridiplantae > Streptophyta > Polypodiopsida > Gleicheniales > Dipteridaceae > Dipteris > Dipteris shenzhenensis. The sequence goes on from NC_141605.1 coordinate 36,447,842, forward strand.
TGCTGGAACATTCTATTAAAATGGAGTTGTATGAGTTGAAGGGCCTCTAGAAAGCCGTGTTGCAATCATGTTAGGAGACCTCCACCCTACCCTTCCACCTCCCAATGTTGTTGCAACGGAAGCTGCTCATGGCCAACCGCCAACGAAAGCTAAGTGCTACCAATTACTATGCAACACCGAGCTACTGCCATGGCCAACTACTGAGCTACACACTAGATATATGAAGTATGGAGAGACTAGCAGTCCACGATGAGTTGATGTAGATGGGATATGTAGGAGCAAGCTCAAGAGCTACAAGGCACTTCGTAATTTGAGTTCCAAGATACAGGAGCAAGGCGTACCAATGCAAGAGTTCAGGGAAGGTACACAACAAGCTATAGGGTGCAAGTACAAGGGAATAGATTTGGGTTGCAAATTTGATAATCATGATACAAGCTAGGCATTGGAATTGTGATAAGTTCTTTGTTCCATTGAGGAGCCATTTGAAGGAGGCAAAGGAAACATTTTGGGGGGATTTTTAAGCCCAAAATGCATTTTGGTGCCTTCCCCCTTTGCTCTTTACCCCTTTAACCTTTCCCCTTCAACCCAAGTACTATTAAACAAGCCCTTCAAAGGTCTTACTCAATGGTATACTAGGTTCATTGGAAGATAATACACTATGTGGGTATACTGCAAAATCCTTTGTAAATCCTTTCATTTCATTCCATACGAGTCTATCCATATTTTCAAATACACTTACTCCTCAACATTACAAATGTTCCACATTCAAATATTCATCCCAAATGAATATATATTCAAAAGGTGCAACAATGTCAAGATGGAGAAATCTTTTAGCAAACCACTTGAAATCATAAATCCAATGCATTTATAAGCTCAAAATGTCCAATATTCCCAAAAGCTTGTGGATGTGACTAACATCCATATATCCCACCATCGGCGGATTGGCACCAAACTTTACATGTGTCTTAAAACAAGTGGTTTTAATGTCCTTGCAAAGGTTTAGATGCATCTGGTGCTGTATGTGCTACTAAGAAGGTAATTTGTCCCCATCCACATGTGCATCATATGTATGTCAAGCAAAAACACACATCGGACAAGGACATCCATATGAACGACCATCAGATTGGTACCCAAATTTTCACAAGTCTTAAAGTAATTGTCTTTTGTGTCCTTGCAAAGTCACAGGTTCATCGGATGTAGGATGTGCCACCGGGGAACAAGAATTCTCATATTTGCATGTGAAAATTTGCAAGAACAAGGAAGATAATGTCATTAATACCTATGCAAAGTATCATACCTAGTGGACACACTTAAATATGCTCAAAGGCCAATGATGCATATTTTTAGCATTTGTGTGTGATGGATGGTAAGAATTATTGAAATATGCATTACCAACCATGGAAATGATGTATGATCCACATCAAAATTTTGAGGCACAAGGATACCACTCATTAAAGCTTGTGCAAAATACAGGGATTTAAAAAGTATGTTTTTTAAGATAAAAATACGTACTTTTTTATTAAAGATCATGGCCTAATGCCCTAAACACAAAATACACGGTTGTTTACACTGGCTGTCGACCGAAAGACTACCAAGGTGTATCATTTGCCCACATGGTCCATCATCTCTATAGCGTGGTGTGTTTTAGGGCACCAGTAGACACTGCTGGTAACCTAGCTCTATCATGTGGTACATGTCCAATCAGCACATGTGACACCTTGGATCGTCTGATTGGGAAGGATAAGAAATTTTGTACGTTGACATACTGCACGATACAGGATGGTTACCATTGGTGTCTGTGAGAAATCCTATAAAATGACCCCTCTCCCACCATTACCGCCCTAACAAACCTATCACTTTCTTGCCATAGCTCCTTCTTTCTACCTTTTGATGACCCACCTTGGCCGGTCGGATTCACCTCACTTGGCTAACTGTCACTAGGCTCTTTGAGAGAGGGAAAGAGAGGGATTGAAAGAGAGAGGGAGAGAGAGAGAGAGAGAGGAAAGAGAGGGAGGGGGAGTAAAAGAGAGAGAGGAAAGAGAGGGAGAGTAAAAGGGAGAGAGGAAAATAGAGAGAGTAAGGGTAAAAGAGAGAGAGAGAGAGAGAAGTTTGTTTATGTCTCAGTTAGGATCCACTTCGACGGATCAGATTTGCCTCGCCTCAACTAATGTGTATAATAGTAAAGATTGAAGCCAAGTGATGGCTCGTGTTTGCCAATCAGCTCCCCCACTTCGATTTTCTTATATATCCTATCTATTTATGTAGATAGGTGTTAGTAGAGCCGAGTTTTATCCGAATGATGGCCTGCTTTTGCCGGCCGTTTCCTCCTGATAAAACTCTTCCCAACCGGATGTGTGATTGGCAAAGCTGATCTAGATCATCTTGGTTATGTGATGTTGTTATATGTTTTCTATTCTTACCTCCACTGGCTGATAGAGTGACACTCAATAATGACTTTATGGCATTTGCTCTGTAATAGTAGAAGATCACACACTGATTGCTATAGTAGTACATTATGTTGCAAGATCATGAATTAGTATTCCAAGCAATTGTCTCCCCAAGTGTCCATGCTTCTTTGCATTCCACATCCAAAAGCATGTCCTAACCTTGCAACTCCTTCTCCCCTCTCCTCCAAGCTTGCAACCCCTCCTCTCCCTCACCTCTCCCAACTCCTCTTCCTCCTCCCAAATCCTCCTCCTCCTCCTCCTCCTCCTCCTCCTCCCTTCTCCATGCTCTCCTCCTTCCCCATGCTCTTACACCTTCTTCTTCTCCCACTCCTATGCTCCCCCTAAACCCTTACTCCCTTAACCCTTGACCTGCTTGATCTACAAGGGAGATGAGTTCTCCACCATGTACTCTACCCTAAACCTTGGATCCTCCTTCTAAATCGTGAACTAAACCTTAGACCCTCTTCTAAACCCTAAATCCCTTTTGAACCCCTAAACCTCCCTCTAACCCTTGAACTCCTCCTATACCTTTCAACCCCCAATGAAGGCAAAAGCCTTCATTACCCCAATCATGATGATGCACGTTCCTTTCACACATGCATGCACTATGTTTTCTTACAATACTTAAGATTACATCTCTCATTATATTAGAATACGACCTGAGGTCCTAAGCTACACTTATACTACAAACAAAGACACCAATATATTTGTAGATGGCAAAAAGCCTCAAAACCTTGCATACTAAGAATACCCTACTTTCCCTATAGAAGCCGTGGGAAAGAGCCAACATTTGGCATGGATGCCGAGAGAGTAGTGTCTTGAGTGACAAGTAAACATACGCATATATCTAAACAACTAAACTAACTTGGGAAAATTTGTGCAATTAATTCCGTGGTTCTATCTTTGCATTATTTTTTGTAGTTGTTGTCCTTCTTTTACATAATTTTTTGGTAGTTGCTTGTAGATTTTGAAGTTCCAATCACAATCCACACTATTTTATGCTTAGTTGTGGATAAGGAATTTTTCTTGCAAGCATTTTTGGAAATGCGAATAAAGTCGATCTTTTCTTGGCAATGTCAAACTAGCTCATCTTTTGTAAACATTATGGAAAGATAGTAGCCCTCTACTTATGAAAATGTTGTACATTTAAAGGAATTTGATTATGATCTAACAAATTATTTTTAAAACATCCCACTCTTTGTTGACATCGTCAACAAAATTTGGAGAAGAAAGCTCACAAAGTCAATTTCCCTAAAAATATAGAAAGTGTTTTATATTTGAAGGAATTATCTTATGATCAAATACAATTCCCCAAAAATAATAGCTAGCCTCTATTGATGAAAATGTTAATACATTTGAAGGATTTGTCATCCTATCAAACATAATAAAGCATCTATTCTATCTCTTAAGGAGAGATTTGGGGAAGGACGATTGGGGATTTCTCCCTCATTGGATTTTAATTAGAGAATACGAACCATCGGATCTAAAATGGACCATTGGCAGTTTCAATATTGTGGATTGACCACGAAGAAAATGTTTCATCTTAAGTTTGGGAAGGAATAGCAAATACTTGAAAGGAACTCATTTATTTGCAGACCAGCTTGAAGGACTCATTGATTTTACAACATTGGATGTGCTCTATTTTGCATTTATCATCTTGTTTATAATGATTAAAAAAACAAGAGCGTACATGTCATCATTGGAATCATGCAATAAAATCTTTGTGACAAATCTTAATGTTGTGCAGCATCAGTGCGGATAATACTGCCAAGAAGAGGGGCTACTACACAAAACATCTAGGAAAATTCACATAATATCTAGGGTAGTTTAGGGCTAATAATAAGCCCAAAAATAAAAGATTGGTCTGATGCCCAAACATACTGTGATGCTCATTACAGTTACAAAACATGGAAGAAAATATAGTGTAAATGTTTATATGAAGGTATGATTATCATGTAGACTCACTTTTTTAGAAATCAATACATATGAACTAGGTCCTTGTTATGCACATCATATGTCACCTTTCCTTTTCATCCCTTTGTTGCAACATAGAAATTATATCTATTCAAATGTCAATTATAATTACAATGGCCTAAAGGGGTCATATAAATTCAATAAAAATATATATACATAAATATATAGATATACATGTAAGCATACATACATACATGCATACATACATATGCTTTCTCTCTTTTCCTCTCTTTCCTCTCTCTAGTTGAATTTTTCATCTTGTTTATAATGATTAAAAACAAAGAGCATACATATCATAACTAGGATCATGGAATAAAATCTTTGTGACAAATCTCAATGTTGTGTAGCATCATTCCGGGTAATAGTACCAAGAAGAGGAGCTACTACACAAAACACCTAGGGATGTTTAGACATAATATTTAGGGTAGTTTAGGGCTATTAATAAGCCCAAAAATAAAAGAATGGCCTGATGCCCAAACATATTGCCATGCTCATAAAGCTACAAAACATGTAAGAAAATATAGTGTAAATGTTTAGAAGCAAAGTATGATTTTGATCTACACTCTCTTTTTTAGAAATCAATACAAATGAGCTAGGTCTTTGTTATGCACGTTATATGTCACCTTTCCTTTTCATCCCTTTGTTGCAACATAGAAATTATATGCCTTGAAATGTCAATTATAATGACAACGCCTAAAGAAGTCATATAAATTAAATAAATAAATATATATACATAAATATATATATATACAAGCTCAAGTTGCATTCATAGAAAGTGAAGAAGAGCCTTGTAATTAATCCACAGTTTTGAAAAATGAGAGCCCATCACTATCTTCCCCTCCCCTTATGCTAGCTTCCCTTCCTCTTATGATAGTCATATTAAGGAAGTTGCCTCTTATGCTAGTCATTTGGTTGTCTGGACCCAAGGCCTTGATTTCCATTGTTTCTTTTATTTCCAAATTTTAAAGGGGGTAAATCCACCATGGATCATAATCACCACATGTGCAAGGCCAAAGAATGATAATGGTCAATCTATGTTGACCATAAGTATATCATCCATGAACCTATAAACATTCCTAAAGCTCATGAGTAGGTCCCATTGGTCCAATTTACACATTCCGAACATAGATTTAAATTCAAACTAGAATATGTACAAATTGCACCATAGAGGTGAGCATAAAAACCCATTGGGATACCAGCTATTTGTCGGTACACTTCCCCTCCCAAGTGGATATGAATGTTCCCTAATAGCCAATTATTTAGTTCAATGCATCTTTCTAGTGTAATGTGGATACTAGTACCACTTCTTTTATCCCTCCAAGTAGCCTACTTCTTTTCGAAGTGCAAGCTAATATATTTTGGATCCTGCTTCTCAAATGCCCATGCAATCACCTGAGTCATGACTTTCTTCAGGCCCCATTACCCTTTCAAGGGGATATTCTCATAACCTTTTCCAATGTCCGCTGTGAACATGGAATGAATCTTTTTTGGTAGGTTAAGCTTGACTTCATAAATCAAATTCACTATCCAAAAGGTGCTAAATGAAATACCCGTACTATTCCAAATCTCTTTTTGGAGATCATTGGAGAATCTCTTAATAGGTTCCATACATCCTTGTAAGATCAATGTCATAGTTGATGCCACTTCCAAATGAAGGAATGCGTGTCGGTGATCCAATAGAATGAGTCCTTCTGGTCCTTGTATGTGGCCATCAAATAAGCTAATGATAATGAGTGTAGTGAGAAGTGTAAGTCAAGGTGATTGATCTCTCTGCCTAATCAATTGAGGATAAATGGATCCTTTACCAATTGGAAGTCATTACTTACTAATATCTCCCTTGCTTGGGTATATAAAAAGCTTCTACGTCACATAAAGGCCGGTCTGATGTCAGCCATTCAATTTCTTCAATCACATCCCCTTGTTTAATGAGTGAAGGGGTCTCTTTGAGTTTCTTAATCCTTTTCATAGCCGACTTATATACTTTATCCCTATAGAAACTAATAAAGTGTGGTTCCAACTCACAAAAGGGTATCCCAAGGGTTGAGTTTAGAGTTCCTAGTTTATGCCAGATTCCAGTAATGCATTCAAGGTACCCTGAATGCTATAAATCCTACCAACAATATGTCCGAACCCTTGGATTTTAGTTCATAAATACCTCACACTCACAATGGTACTATCTAATTTCACACATGACACCACTTTTTATACAAAAAACTAGAAAGATCCCTTGAATGACAATTGTAAATGTTATTCATACTATCCATGAAAGTCAATTCAGGTTTACATAGTATTGATGAGAGAGGCTTAGTGAACATCCATCCAAAAGACACTTCATCCAATAAGTCACATCCATGTAAGCAATCCCATTCTTGGAAAAAATCGGCATCATTTTTAAATGGAGAAAGTCTCTAACAAGGGGTTATCATACAGCACATGAATAAATAAGCTCAGGTTATTTATATTACATTCCAACATACCTACAAGTTATCATTTTTAATCATCATATAACAAATGCTGAACTAGGAAATTACCACTCCTCCTACTTGTATAAGAGGCTATATTTTCCCCATGTCAAGGCTTAAATTATGGTCTTTACCTACAACTCTGGGCTGTCCAAGTGGACCAAACTCTCCAAATAAGGCTTCCAATCAATAAAGCTACTACCATCCTGGGATCTCTGAGGGTAGGGAGTGTTGTGCATATGTCCATGTGTTGCCCTCATGTGGCCAATAAACCTTCCTATTTATGGGACCAAATGATTTCAACATCAGTTGCCCATATGATATAATGCTAGGGGATGGTTCTAGTAGTAAAGGGTTCTATAGGTTCTACAAATTCTCAGTGTCACTATCAAAACCAACTCCCTCATGTAGTAGAAGTTGAGTGATGCTTTGCAAAATTGTACCATATCATTGTCCTTCATAATGAGTAAAAAGGATTTGAATGCATCTTTCAAGGGACAATTGGGCCAAAAAAAGGTATGTTACTAGCAATGAACCATATGGCATGGTCATACCCCCATCATAGCACAATGGCTGAGCCTTACAATCAATGTGCTCCTCCATGCATCTGCATTTCAGGTAGGGGTGTCCAACATTAGAAATGTCACTCAAGTATTTGGGTGTTCTCTTTTTGGTCTCAAAAATCTTGCTTTTGCATATTCCAAACACCCCTACATGTGAAGTGCATGTACCCGTGGCAAAGCCCAACATAGGAAAAAAACTTACAACTAGGTAATTGTGCACTATGCTGATCTAAAAATTCTACGCTACTCTTTTTCCCTCATCTTTGACATTCTTTTCAAGTACAACCAAATCAAATAGAAACAACCAGGTGTTTGGAGTGTACAGGGCCAAAAAGTTCAGATGATGAAGTTCCCATGTTTTTTCATCATACGGAATTAACTCTACCTCCAATACCTGAGGAGGGAAGAAGGGGTTTTTGTATGTATGTGATGAACTTTTCTTAGGGGTAACTATGGCTATCATAAGTAGGTCTGAGTAAATTGCATCATGGTCCTCATTTGATAGGCCCTCCATGTCACAAAAGCTATGTTGTAGTACATTGGAGGCTACTTCTAGAAGAGAAAATCACCTCAATTCCAAGTTATCCAAAGACAATGGACCAGTTGGATGTGGAAGGTTGTAATAAACGAATAGATTTCTCATTGTCTCACGTGATTTTTTAGCGAAGGCCATCAAGGCAACATTGTCTTCATCCATTAGTTGTTCCAAAATTTTTGCAAGCTATTTGATGAGAGACAAGGTCTTATCAATGTTACCCTTGGCCAAGACCAAGATCCAACACCAATAGTTGAATGAAAGTTGCATTAACATCTACTTTATGGAATTTGGGTGGTCTCTTAGCTATTGTGAGTCCAAGGCTATGACGGTTTCATGGACTCTCTTGCTAAACATAGACAGCATAGCATAGCCAAGTCCTCTCAAATATTGATGCAGGAATAAAGTGGTTGTAATCATAGAATCAATCAATTCCGCTATCATACTAGAGATTTTTGTTATCTCCAGATGGTGCGACTTGTGTGTGTTTTTCTAACTATAACTATTATCACAATAGATTAACTTTCATCCCCTTGTTTTTCTTTTCACATTTGAGGCTATATAACATCATCAAGCTGCACAAGCATAATATGAATATCATTCACATATAGCAACGACCATCCCCTGACCAGGATGTTGAATCTTTCTACATCAGTCTTAATGCAAGAAACACATAGATAATAAGAATGCAATGTTTTAAGACTAAATTTCATTCGATAGGAGTCTCCCTCTCTTTAGAGTCTACTGTTAACTGGTCACATACATCAAGATTTAGTACATTCTATAAAGTTGCACTTGTCCCTATCCATAAATTAGGTAAAGATAATATATTTCAGATGTTTTGACTATTTTTTTCAAAGGGTCCCAAAAACATAAACCACACAGTATGAAAACTGCTCATCTCTGAACAACCAAAAATGATCCACAAAAGCCCTACCATGGGACCTACACTAAGATCACAATACTCAGTCACCCACATTAAGGTATATGGACAATCGGCAAGCTATATTGCAATGCAAGCAAAACCAACGCAAGTAAAGTAGGGGTATTAGCACATGCTAAGTCCTACTTCGGAGAGGAGTTAAATATTTTGGCTATCCTCATACACCCTGAATCGTGTGAAGTCCAATGCTTTGACTACATGTCAACCCCGATAAGTGTTGAGACCGGAGTTCAAGTCTAACATTTTCTTGGCCAAGCCTTAAAGCCAAAGCCCCTACCAAACTACAACATATACACTACACATCATGACGGGCTTTGTTTTTTGCTTGCATGCTACTTTCGATGGGCAGTGATACAAGAAGACAAAAAAGTGTTGCTACATCTCCACTCCATATGGTCATCAGTGTATCAGGACTACCCCAAGACAAATTACATGGTGGAGCTCACTAAAGCACAAAGCTGGCTTGGGAGAATCCCCATGTCCGTAACTGCAGACACTCAGGTGTGAGAGCGGAGGTATAAGGCTCTTCCAAGTAGATGGACATAGTGATAGAAAACCCATCACCCAAATGGAGGGATTTCTACATAGTAGGAGTGTACCCAGACTGACTTGTTTTGCATCCATGAGTAAATCACACTTCACACCATCATTGTCCAATCGTGTCATATCTCTCAAAGCTCCCTTAGCAGCCTTTGCTATTGGCTTGCTTAGCGACGCTTGACAATATGGGGGGTCGAGGTATGTGGCTCCACTATATTTCCAATGCTTTGTCAAGTACTTTGTAGAGGTGCTCAAGTTCCACAGAAGCTCATGAAGAGACACAAGAATCCAAGGTGCATTGGGGAATGTGACAGAGTATACTCGAGCATTTCCAACATTTCCCACCTATACTCGAGCATGTGTACCAAGAGCCAATGGCAATAGGGGTTGCCTTTTTGGATGTAATGTATGGACCAAGCAGAAGTAGAAATCGGAATGAGGATCGCTTTGAGTGTTTGTTGAAAAGCTTGATGACAATCGCTTCTCCCCCAATGCAATTCCTTCTTGTGGTTTTCTTGACCATGGATCATGTATCATGTTTGAAGAATGCATTAAATAAGACATGCGGACAATATAAAATACACTTCGGTTGCCTTAATTTTGAAACTGCAGATATATTTGTCACTGGATCTATGGATGGCTTAATTGCCTGTGTATTGGTAAGCAAGGAAAAGCATTTCAACGATATTGAGCGCTATACCAATGCACTATGTAAGCCATCAATATATGTTGCAGATGAAAAATATGAAAAATCAAGTGGTGCAGAAGAATCAAGTGATGAGGATGATGATGACGAGGATGATGATGATGAATTTGACATTGAATTGTCCTTGAAAAGAAAATGTTCAAGTATCATGAAAGACATGATCATGGGTTTCTGTCGAGAAGATGAGTATGTATTGGACTTGTTCTCTGAGGGGCTTACTGCAATAGAGTCTTTTTCTTGTAAGAGGCGTGTTGTTTCAGTTGTTGAGACTTATGAGGAGTTGGCAAAGGTTGAAAGTATATGTTGCACGTATGCTTACAGTAATCATGAAATTCGACAATGGGCTGGCTTGCAAGAACCAATATTGGCAATAGAGGGGGTGCCAAAAGAAGATGATACAATTGAAGGTGAAGGGGATAAAGAAATTGATACCATACCAGGACAAAAAGAGCTTCAAACCTTCAATGAAGAGCAGTGTGAGCATTTACAAAAACACGCTTCAAAGTTTTGGGAAACAAAAGAGGAAGCAACAGGTCCTTGAAATTGTCCTTTTATATAGTGTTCGTGTTTTCCATATGTTATCTTGCTATATTCTCCATATGATGTATTAATTTTGTTCCAAAGATCTTTTAATATTTCTTGGAAATTTCTTCTATCGCATTGCCATAATTCAAACATTCATATGTATTCTTGAATATGTTTAATTTTCTATATTTCATGAAAAGATGTGTTTGCATGTTGTAATACCTTCGGAGTGTGATACACATCCAAATTTATTTATGAGTTCATAAATGTTAAAAAGTGTGTTGAGTCTTGATCGTGATGAATGAATTAGTGTAAACTGTTGTTTTTTACCTTATTCACTTCATATGAATGCTCAAATATGTTTTGGCCGCTTGGCCAAATATTTTCTTAGTGGGAACACTCGGGCAATGCTAGATAATGTTGGACTCCACTCTATCTATTACGCAAAGGTTTTTGGCATTGTAAGGATATGTATTTTTGGGGATTAAAATAACTTGAAAGGGTATAGATTCAACAACTTTAGGGGGTATACTAAGCATATGAACATGAATGCTTTCTTTTTTTTAGTATTCCAATTTTGTTTTGAAAAAGAAAAACATGAATGCTTTCACACAAACAAATTGCATTGAGAGCACACAACCTAAAGTTTGACAATTTGGTTTTCCATCTCAATCTTCAGTTTGTTTCTACTTATGAATTTAATTTCCTTGTTTATCAACAGATATTGGCCATCTCAATTTCACATCGCTAGAAGCATTGCCTGTACATGTGACACCTGATCCAATGATTCATTATGTGCCTAATTTGAACATTAGCATGCAAGTTCCAAGCTCAACATGGTTGCTTGAAAATGTTGAGGATGCAATGTCTGTAGTCAATGTTCCATTGACAAATGTGAATGCAAGCTTACAAGGTAAAGGAGAAGATGCAATGTCATTGTATAAAGCCAAGGTGCAGGAAGAAATCTTAGAAGGTAAAGGAGAAGACATAATGTCACCCTCAGAAATAATGTCAAAAAAGGTGATAACAAAAATAAGACTAGCAGTGATAATAGATTTGAAAGGGTTATTGCTCGAGCATTGTTTTTCAAAGTCAAATAAACATATGAGCTTGCACAATGGGAAGCATTGGCTTGTTCTCTGTCCTGGGTGTTAAGAGTTTCTACAATGGTTGCTCGATCACTACCATGTTGGCATTTGGTCCACTGGAGGAGAAAAGGGCATGGTGCAACACATGCTGGACACTTTGGAGCATCATGTTAACAGAAAGGTACATTTCTTCATGGTTTCGGGTGCGATGGCATGCCACAAGCATACAAAGAGTAGAATCATTCGACCAGATAGGATGAATGTGGAAGTGGAGTTTAAACTATTAATGAGAGTGTGGTGTTGTTTTAAAGAGGAATGCAAACCAGCAAGAACAGTGTTCATTGATGTTTCGCCTTACACGGGTTGTGTTAATCCAGCAGAAAATTGCATTTTTCCTACAAAATTTGATATAGATTGTGGTGATTCTATTTTGCTTCATGAGTTATTACCATACCTACAGATGCTAGATGATGCAGTAGATGTGCGCAGTGCCATCTCTTCTAACAGATTTTGTCAAGCTCCGATTATCGAAGGGCATGATATGTTCTATTATTTTCAACCAGTGATCCTTGAATTAAAAGAAAAAAACAAAGAATTTCTCAAAAGGATGAATGTCAAATCTCATATGTCTACTCGTAGTTCAAAAAAAGACACAGAGAAAGGTATTACTTCACCTATAACCAAAACTAGAGTGAGAGGGACTTGTCCTACTACAAGAAGTATGGTGCATGCTCAACATGTTATATTGAATGAAGAGGAAGAATGCATGCTGGGAAAAATTTCCAAAATGGGGCCATTGAAAGATAGTGAGGCAAAACGCTTTGCTATGGTTCTTGGATGCAAGGAAAGGGGAATCACTACCAATGCTGCAAGGGCATTCTTAGCCAACTTGATTTGATTTTATTGTATAGACAACCCTTAGGGAATGTGAGTGATCTTGTTAATTAGAGTTGCAAACACAAATGCTCAACTAAAACATTTGTACCTACATTCTGATTTATATTTGGACACTATTTGGTTAGATTCGATTTGCAAAACATTATGTTTCAATTTGTTTTGTGAAAGAATTAATAGACATTGAGTTAGTACCTTGTCCAAAAAATGCTATGTGCTTTATGATGTGAGTTTGTATTCCTCTACTAAAAGAATGATTCTTTGATTTTAAACATATGATAGGTGTTGCAGATTGTCCTGAAAAGTTGAAGAGCTATCTTATTACAAATTTTGATCCTGCATCCAATGGCTTATGGAAATATAAATTGCCCATACCCATTGAGCACGTGTTTGAAATGAATGGCATCCATTATGAAGTAAAGAAATCAACAATACCTGGGGCAGGATATGGTCTTTTTGTACATACGAGCATCAAGAAAAAACAAGATTTGATGGTATATAATGGTCCAAAGTATGATTATGATACTTGGAGATCTCTCCTCAAGTTTTTCCCAAGGATGAAGACTTATGGAATGTTTGAAGATCCATTCATTGAGCCATTGATAGATGTGAAATGTATTGTGGGAGATGTATTGTATGGAAACATTGCTGGATATATAAAGAGCTCAATGTATTATAAAGAAAGAACAAATGTTATATTTGTATACATCCCTAAACTACCACCTTGGGCTCAAAAGTCACAAGGAAATTTGAGTGCCCATGGCTACATTACTGTGCAAACCATAAAGGATATCTCCTTTGGAGATGAGCTACTTTGTGAGTATGAATATTAGTATGGAATTGTTAATGATTATGTTAAACAATGTGGTGCAAAATTGGCTATGTGTCAATGGTTTTGATTATATTTAGTACAAGAAAGCAATTTAAAAAAAGGTTTTTATCAAGACCATGTCTCTGAGTTTCATGAGCTCTATTGTGATGGAGAGTTTCATGAGCTCTATTGTGATGGAACGGTGTTTTTGAACACCACATTTATATGATGGATGTGAAAGCTCTACCATAATCCTATTGCATATGTCAATACTCCAATTTATCAACATAGAAACGTATGCATTTGACATTAATTTGATACATCTAATATACCAAATAAAAATTGACAGTTGTTGCAAGTTTAATTTTGTTTTTGAAGACCATATTTATATGATGGATGTCAAAGATCTATAACAATCCTATTGCATATATCAATACTCCAATTTAATTTACTCCAATGAATCTTCCTAACGCAACATCTATAAATTGTCTTTTGTTTGTGGTTTCGATGCATACGAAACAACAAACATCTTTCTTTCACAAGCAAATCAACAAATGTTTTGGCCATGGAGCCATGTTCACATCTATTAAGGCCTTTTGCCATAGCAACATACGGAAGATTTTTGCTTGGGTTTCTAGGAATTGGGAAAGTATTGTGCATGGTCTAGTCTCCCCCAACATAATTGAAACTTGGGTCTGCAATGGAGCTAATGTTTCAATAAAAAACATCAAATTTTACTTTTGAAGTGACTATATTTTATTTCGTGGGAATTGGGATTTTCCCAAATTCTCTGATATAGTGTTCTGGCGAGGATGGGCTCTCTTGCGCTTTCTTCACCTCCTTCTGGGATCAGATCCATCAGCCCCTCCTAGAAGCCCTTCAGAGGATTTTCAGCAGCGGATATATGCCTGAGAGCCTCTCCTCGGGACTGATTTGCCTCATCCCGAAGGGAGGAGATCGACAGGAGATCCGTCAGTGGCGCCCGATCACTCTCCTCACCACTGCCTACAAAATCCTTGCCAAGATGATCAGGGCTAGAGTTCAGCCTCTACTTCCTGACCTTATTCATGACACTCAGACAGGCTTTGTCCAGGATCGTAGTATCCTGGATAATGTCTTCACCTTCTCAGAGGTGATGGAGTGGGCTCAGCACAGTGGGTCGCACTTAGCCATCCTACTTCTCGACTTTGAGAAGGCCTACGATCGAGTGGACTGGTCCGTCCTGGAGGGTACTCTGGAGAGACTAGGATTCCGAGTAGGATGGACTCAGGGTACTTCAGCGTTATACAGGACAGCTTCCAGCAGGGTCATCATCGACGGCAGGATGGGAGAGCGATTTCGTTTGGAGAGATCAGTGCGTCAGGGTTGCCCCCTCGCTCCTTACCTGTTTCTCTTCTTCGTCGAGGCCATGACATACTACCTTCAGGCGAGGTCGACCGGGATCTAGGGTGTTCGCCTTCCCATCAGGGAGGACACGGAGCTCCTGGACTCGGAGTATGCAGATGACACAGCGCTGTACGTTCAGGATGATGAGATGATGCTGGAGAGGGTGAGGCTAGCCTTATAGGTCTTTTGTTCGGCAGCCGGTGCGAAAATCAACTAGAACAAATCAGTTGGTTTTCTCACAAACCCCGGGGCATCACAGTGGGGGAGGTTTTTGGGTTTCAGATGGATCCCACGGGGACAGACAGCTAGATATCTCGGCTTTCAGGTCGGCCTAGACATCACGCCAGCTCAGCAGTTTCTCCCGGTGCTAGATTCCAATTCGACAGAAGATGGCTTTCTGGAGCACTGCTAAGCTCTCTCTCACAGGTCGTGCTCTTGTAGTCAACCAGGTTCTCCTGGCCATAGCATGGTATGTGGCCTCTTGTTGGTGCTTCTCGAGATCGAGCGTGGCACAGATCAGGAGGTTGGCCCAGAATTTCCTGTGGTCTGGGGGGGATGGTCTCAGAGATACCAGAGCCAAGGTAGCTTGGCAGACAGTCATTCTTCCACAGGCTGAGGGTGGCTTGGGGGTCATCCATCCTGAGCTTCAGAGTCAGGCCCTGCTGGGCAAGTTGGTTATCTACGGTTTGACCCCGGGGGGGCAAACGTGGAAGATGTTACTTCAGCAGGGGATCGGTTCTTGCGTCCCGTGCCGAGGTGGAGAGTGGCTACCGTCCCTCAGGTGGATCTTCACTTCTGCACTGCTCACTCACCCCCGCTCCCCGCTCATTCGTAGCCTTCTCATGCTTTGGAGGCGACTCTGCCTCAGTCTCATACAGTCCCCTCCTAGTTGTCAAGAGGAGATCGACCGCCAGCTGCTCATCTGGAACGATCAGGTTAGAGATGCCTTGGGCCTTCAGCTGGGGAAGAGATCACATATCATGTGGGAGGGTTGGATGCGGGGGCCAGCCTGGTCCCTTCGCTTTTGGAGGGACACGTACAAACACTTGGATACCGTTGCTCTAGCAACAACAGCTGGAGGTGCCCGTGGAGCTCAGGAGATGCATTGAGATAGACGGAGCGATTCCATCCGGTTGGTTGGTTCCACCCGAGATTCAGATCCTCATGCCTGGTGATGACCGGTGGCTGGGACAGTTCACCCCCCGTGGCATCCCACTGGTGGTTGCAGGCTGGATGGACGACACCTTTGTTTCCTTCTTCGCAGTTTTGGGGAACAGCCGACTCAGGAGAGAGGATGTGCTCATTGACTCCCTCCTCCCGTGGTAGAGGGTTTGGGTCGTAGGCCTCATGGGGAAGGTTTGGCGGACTGATCCTAGTATAGACCAGGACCAGGATCTGCTGCAGTTATGGTGACTCTGGCTTTGGGAGGGGCGGGCCTTGTCAGAGCTTGATTGGGACCCAGGAGAGTGGAGATGGCCAGAGGTTGTGACAGGACAGGAGTTGACCTCTTTCTTCGCTTACAACACGAAATTGGGCAGGAGAGTTCTCGGGAGGATGCAGAGCCGCCCGCCCACCCAGCGGCCCAGTTTGTATGCTCAGGGTATCTCCAGGCTATTTTTGCAGGCCTTGTGGGAGAGCTGGCGGCCGCGGAAGATCTCCTACTTCCTTTGGCTACTCGCCCACAGGGGTCTTCCATTGGGGAGCTGGTTGCAACAGGTTGGTCAGGATGGACGTTGTCAGATCTGTCATGAGGACGAGGAGTCACCAAAACACTGCCTGTGGAGCTGCACTCGCACCCAAGAAGTGTGGAGGTGGACCTTCGGGATCCTTAGTCGCGCAGCACTGGAGCTAGGTTTGATCACTTGGGGCGCGTTCTGCTGGTGCAACACCGCACCTGGCTTTCATCAGTTGTTCGAGGTAGGCCCGCAGGACCCCACATTCCTTATCACATAGGGGACTTGGGAGCCACTCAAGGGCATTCCGCCGCACCTGGCAGAGGTTGACACAGGATCTTAGGAGAGGTAGCCAGTCTGGGAGATTATTAGCAGCATTGCTGGATGGCACATTTGGACCTCGCGCTGTGTGCAGATCCTTGATGACACCTCTCTTTCGACTGCCCAGGTCATGACCGACATCTGGAGTGAGATTATACACACACTCAGAGGCCAATGGGACCAGATACAGGGAGATTCCCAGGCTGGCCAAGAGAGGCAGAGACATTTCCTCCGTGATTGGGATACACAGGGCCTCTTCTTCGAGCATACTTCACAGGGCCTTCAGTGGCACTATTCACCACCTCTTTGGCTGTTCATTCACACTTGCCTAATCCCTCCGTGAGCAAGAGTTGTATATTTTTGTTTCCTTTTTGGGCTGCGTCCGATTTGTGAACGCAGTCCGATCAACTGCAACGCTGACCTCATGTATCTTGTTTTCAAAGTAATATAATCAGCACTGTTTTTTCAGCAAATGGTTGGTAGTTCTACAAGAATATGATTTTTCTTTCAAAATTGTAAAAGGGGGTTGTTTCATTATCATGATGGATTATGTGGAGGCCACTATGCCAGTGACTATACAGCTAAGAAGATTTTACATGCTGGATACTATTGGCCGACCTTGTTCAAGGATGTCACTTTGTATTGCAAAACCTGTGAACCATGCCAATTCTTTGGTAGGAAGGAGTTGCCTCCTAGGCAACATCACCTAGTGATGTCCATCCATCCATTTCAGAAGTGGGGAATAGATTTTATCGGGCCCTTGCCCATGACTTCCCGCAAAAAGAAGTATCTTTTGGTAGCCACTCAGTATGTCACTAAGTGGGCTGAAGCTATCGCCCTCCTTGCTGCAAATGGTAAGGCAGTTTCAAATTTCATATTTGAACATATCTGCACAAGGTTTGGGACACCCATGGAAATAGTCTCCGACCATGGGAGTCCATTCTTAAATGAAGCAGTGGAGTTACTCATGGATCACATCGGTTTTGATCATCGCACTTCTAGCATCTATTATCCAGCATCCATGGGTCAAACGGAGCGGACCAATGGCCTCCCTTGTAAAACCATGGGAAAAATGGCCACAGGGAACAGGAGCCAGTGGGATCAGAAGGTCACAAAAGCCGTGTGGGCTTACAACATCACTCATAAAACGCCTATAGGTCACACTTCTTTTGAGTTGGTGTATGGAACTGAGGCAGTCTTACCACTAGAGATAGAGATTCCGGCCTTGAGATTGGCACAAGAATAGAGGATGAAAGAAGATGAACATGTAGAGGCTAGATTGGTGCAACTTGAGAAGCTAGATGAAACTCGATGCCTTGCACTACACCAAATAGAGATCCAAAAGAATCAACAAAAGAACCGCTTGGATGCTAAGATTTTCAAGGGATGGGAAAGACGCTTTGCTGAGGGGGATGTTGTGCTATGCTTTGATAACATATTGGACCACCAAATGGATAAGAAGTTTCTGCCATTGTGGACCGGTCCATACAAAGTCATCAAGGAACAGAGCAATGGGTCTGTACAAGTTCAGGAGCTGCATGAGCCATATGGCAAAAAGGTGATTAATAGGCGTTATCTCAATCCCTTCTTTGTGCATGATGGACCCAAGCATGGAAATGTTGTGCATTCCTTGCCTGGGGGGGGAACTGTTATGGATAAATTTGTCTAAGGAAAAAGGCATTAATATGTGTGTGTGTTTATATGTGTGGCAATAGTATAATAAAATATGGTGTGCATAGGGCCCAGGGTTGAGGTGGCAGGGCATGACCATGTGCCACCCTTCCACATAAGAGGACCCATAAGGTGTGATGTACATAATCCATGGTAGTAATATTATAAAATGTAAGGTGGCATGGCTCCTCCATGTGCCACCCATCCACCTAGGCTGCATTTAGTGAGATATGGCTCAAAGTCCATGGGAGAAGTAATATAAAATAGGTGGAGATGGATATTATATTGGGCTATTCCCTCCATATAGGATAGGCTCATGTGGGGGAGGTATAGACTGTCCAAGAGAGCAAGTTAAATAATGGGGAAAATAGGATGAGGTGGCACGATTCCTTGTGCCAACCCTTCACTTGTCCTCCTAGAGGTTTGGACATATTATAAAATTGGGGAGAGACCAAGGGAGTATCATAGACTTGAGATATGGGGCTTGATTTATGTGGAAAAATGAGGCAAAGGGTTGTCGCACACAATTGAGAGTGCGTAACTACCTAGCCCACATGGGAGACTTTTCCACACACACCATACATGTGGGAGGATGCATTTATTGGAAGAGAGCGCCTCTCTTGGCTATAAAAAAAGGGCTATTCCTTGATGAGACACGCTCATTTTTGTAAAGCCACCTAGCTAGTACTTTTATTTCTCCCTTCTCTTCCTTTCAAAATAAAGCATGGTCCTCTTCCCTTGATGTCTCCATCTTTACATTCCTCCTCTCATCATATACATGCTTCTCTTCCCCCTCTCCCTTTCCCCTTGTGTCATAGTCTCCCTCTTCATTCCCTCCCCTTCTAATTCCTTTTCCCCTCCCATGATAATGTTTTGCCCTCATGTTCTCCTTTCCTCTATGGCTCTCGAGCGTCGCCATGCTTCGCCTCTAGCCATTGGTCCTAATTTATTTTCCGGCTAATAGTATGTGTCACATCCAAATGAGGAGTCAGTAATAATCCTGATTGATTCAAAGGAGCTTCCAAAATATTTTGTATTGTTTGGAAGGCTAGATTTTCTTTGATTATCTTATCATTTAATTTTGATTTCCTAAATGTTTTATGTTATTTTAAAGGTGAGAGTTAATTTTGATTATCTTATGATTTTGAAAGTAGGTTCTCTTTCATCTTTTGTCAATCAAGCATGCCGATAGGCCATCCATTTTATTTGATCTGGAGTAGGGTAAAGATCATGTAGGTGTGCTTGATATTGAAAAGAAAATGTCGATCTAATGTTTCTTTCTCCCTTATAAGCTAACATCTTGCTTGACTTGCTCATCATGTATTCAACAGTAGCTTCACTTTCATAAGTTGGTCCATCCTATGGAAGAAAAGGACTTGCCAAACGTTTAATGTTGTTAACATGCTAACATATTTTCTTTCAATGTTTCTTTTTAATTTAGCTTTGATATCATTACTTCTTGGATACGTTACTTCACATATGTGAAGGTGCTTCTCATATGTTTTCTTGTTGTTTTCAAGGCACTCGTTTATTTCTAGGGTGAGCTCATATGTTCTCTTTCATCACACTCAATTGTGTCTCTGAGTACATGCAGGTTTGCACAGGTGCCTAGATACAATCCAATGGACTAAATGCACATTCGATACCTAAAGGATGAGTACATCTACTTCATTTTTCATACTCATCTATATTACAAGCGCATGCAAGGTCTTGCTAGACCAACAATTTGTTCCTTCTTTGTCAATTAACTTATTGATGATTTATGGTATGTATCTACTTATTGGTTCACCTTATATCTTCAAGCAAGGCATACTTTTATTTCACCATTTATTTGGTAAGGTATACTTATATGTCTTTCATGATGAACACATATGGCTCACTTATTGAGTGGTTGTTTGGCTGTGGCACCTATGGATTACTTATTGCGTACTCATTTGAATGTGGCAAGCTTCAACATCTTTCAGGTGACAATATTTATGAACACATATGGCTAATTGCTTGAGTACTCATTTGGACATGGCATATGGCTAACTACTTGAGTACTCATCTAGACGTGGTAAAGCTTGATATATAATATTTTGCAAGTCTCTTTAATCGAGATTCATGGAAACTTGAAGCTGCAGCTAAACTTGTTAGCAAAAGATAATAACACATGCATTATCATTGTGAATAAAACACCAAGGATATGAATGTAGTGGAATACAAATAACATAACCTATTAAGTGGAATATCAAGAACAAAGCATTGTACTGAACTATGATGATATCATGGTTCCCAATTATGTATAACATTAAGAATGTTGATTTATCTCTATACCAACAGGCAAAGGAAAGCTCCAACACATAGATGTATGTCATAGTGATTGCTGAAAAACAATCAAGTTTTGTGACGCACCCAAGTATTGATAGTGACAAAGCTCTTTGATTGAAGGACATTCTGTGAATGTTGAGTAGCAAATCACTTACACAAAGACTCAGCAAACGATGAACTAAATAAGAAGATGATCAGTAAAGGATGTATTAAATAAAAACTAACTTAATATATGTGAAGCATGATTGGCTTTTCCTTTTGCAAAAGCAGCATGAAACCACAAGTGCTAAAGTGTTAAACTCTTGTTTTCACTGATGACCTAATAGAAATAAAAAATTGCTTTCATATTGTAGATAATGTTTTGTCCAAGTGATTTTCTCAATCAACTTTGTGGTCTGTTGAACGTATATAATTATCACTACAAAAGCATGTAGATTGGGTTGCCCTACTCTTAATGACAAGATTGAGACTCTACTTGGAAACGATTAGATAAGATCTTGATCTTAAAGATTGACTACACTTACAACAATGATCCTGTGCTCTTGGTTTTTATGGATATGACTAGTGGGTGTTGGGTCTCCTCTTCATCTAAACTTTTGTGGAGTCCTATAGCTGATGAAGTTTTCTTTATGTGATTGAGCATCTTATTTCTCCATGTGGGAACATAAAAGCATGATATGCCAGTGTATTAAATCCAAGGGAGTGCAAATACTGAGTGCAAGATGGTGTGATCAACTGTTGAAGCCTAAAAGTGGGAGGGCAACACCGTATCAAGAAGCTTCTTATTATTAAGTATATTTTTTCATGGCTTTTGCTTTTGCTTCAAATATTGTTGATTATATGAAAGTGTGAATCTTTTCCATCCTCATGTCCTAGATCACAAGTCCTCTCTGGTTATGGGTGTTCATCTTCCTGTCCAAACGCTCTTCTACTAGTTTATTGATAGCAAGTAGCAAAAAGAAATAACTATAACTTTCTTACCTAAAATCGTAATATAGTGATCCAACCAGTCAAAATAACCAGTGCATATGCTTCAAACAAGCCATCATGGGCCATTTTTATCATTCATGACCACAGCACTCATTTGCGATGCATCTTTGATAACTTTTGCATATCAACTCAAAACCTAGCGATCAAGTAGTTGAAACGATTAGAAAGAACATTCTGTGAATGATCGTGTTGCAAGATGATGAAAAATATGATGCTTGCTCCTCACAGTCATGCTAGAGCATAGCCACACTCTAACACCATGTTAAGAGGAAGAGAAAGAGGAGAGAGACTGACACAAGAGTTGCATTGAGAGGAAGAGAAAGAGGATAGAGATAGACACAAGAGTTGCTCCCAAGGAAGTGACTCTGTTCATAGATCATAGGCATATATATAGTTGAGGACTAGGATGAGTTAGCACAAGCTATATATAGCTCTAACAATTTTTAAGCCCAAAATGCATTTTGGCGCCTTCCCCCTTTAACCCTTCCCTTTCAACCCAAGTACCATTAAAAAAACCCTTCGAAGGTCTTACTCAATGGTATATCATCTTCATTGGAAGAAATGTGGGTATACTACAAAATCCTTTGTAAATCCTTTCATTTCATTCCATAGGAGTCATCCATATTTTCAAATACACTTACTCCTCAACATTAAAATGTTCCACATCCAAATCTTCATTCTAGATAAATATGTATTCAAATGGTGCAACAATGCCAATATGGAGAAATATTTTTGCAAACCACTTGAAATAACAAATCCAATGCATTTGTAAGCTCAAAACGTCCAATATTCCCAAAATCTTGTGGATGTGACCGACATCCATATATCCCAACATAGGATTGGCACCAAACTTTACATGGGTCTTAAAACAAGTGGTTTTAATGTCCTTGCAAAGGGTCAAGTGCATCTAGTGCTACATGTGCTACCGACAATGTAGTTTGTCCCCAATCCACATGTGGATCATATGTATGTCAAGGAAAAACACACATCAGACTATAAGAAAACAATACAACGTCTGTGCTCAACAGATAACAGGATCTCATATGTAAGAGAGAAAGGAAGATAGTATGGAGAATCAAAAATTTGATTACTGTTAAATTGATACAATAGATGGTGCTGCCTCCCAGCTGTGCGCTCCTGTGAGAGAAGCTTCGATGGCATGCTGGAAACAGTAGAGGACGGAGGCTGGATGCTAAGGAATCATGGTTGCTATCGCCAGTGATGATGATGGGCTTCACGGGCTTGCTCTTATATAGCCACTAGTCATAGTCAGTTAGACCCAATTGGGTGACCAACCCAGTCTGCCCAAAAAGGCCGACTCGGTCTCGAAATAAGCCATTCGAGATCATCTGGGGCTCCAAACAGGCCTCGCAACCCAAGAGTGGGCTGCCCCAGGAAATGCTCGGTCTACTACCCTCAGTGCGGTCAGTCATGGGATGCCTTCCCACACTTGCATCTAGCATTGTTGACAGTGTGCCAACTCTATGTGAAGCTGTCCAGCCATCAGGCCACACATGGCCCCCATCTGGTGTCCAAACCAGGACCTACTAGATAACTGAATGAAGATGCCTCTCTAGCAAGTCTCTTCCAAGAGCCTTCGTGAAGATGTCCACAACATTCTTTATAGTGAAGACAATACACCAAGTCGACCTCTCCATCCATGATGAGCTCGCGTACAAAGTGATATTGAGTATGGAACATAGGGTTCTTTGCAATCGCCATGCAACTCTGATTGTCACATGATAACTGTGTAGGCTTGTTCTGACTACACCCATGTCCCCTAAAATCCTCCTCAACCACACTGCCTCACAAGAAGCAAAACATGCTAACTTGTACTCAGCCACGTAGAAGAAAGAGCAACTGTAGGTTGCTTGTTGCTGACCCATGACAGCTCCAGATCGGAGTGAGAAACAGTAACCTATCACTGACCTCCTGCTGTCCACATTTCCTGCCCAATCTGTGATGCTCCAATTTTGTATATGAAATATTTTGGAATATATATCATAGATAGTGTTCAAAAAGGATGGTTTTGATGTTTTGGGAAAGTTTGGTGTTGGTTGAAAAATTTTGGTTTTTTGTCCATTATGGTGTCGGCTGGATTTTGCGGCTTGATTTTGAGTTGGTTAGAGAAATAATTTGAAGAAAGTCTGTATGAGAGAGTATTAGATCTTGTTGAGTAGAAAAACTTTGTCCTAGTGAAAAATTTGTGGCTCACTCGTTTGCATGCCTGTATGGAGGTCAGAAGTTGCTAACAAAGTGGTTTTGAGCTAAAAGTGCATCTAGATTTTCGTGTCAAGAGTTGCAAGCATTAGATGGAGGTCGAGATAGAAGAGCTAGCCATGAAAGGTCAAATGCAAAGGGAAAGAAGAGGGTCCGATCATCGAGATGAGCTATTGAGCTTGTCCATTGGATCTACAAGGTAGGCGTGGTGATGCTCTGAACAGGGTCGTTTTCATGCCTTATATTAAAAAAAAAAGAAAAAAAAAGAGAGACGTCGAGATTTCGTACGCGTTTGCTATCAAAAGCGCATGCTAAAAGATGGTGAAAAGCACATGCACGCTTTTCGACAAAAGCTGTTTTTGGACAATTTTGGGGATTTTGGCCGTTTTTGAGAGTCATGAAAGGCTATAAGAGAAGAGGAGATCGTGAGAAGGAGAATAAACAATCCAATGCACACATATGGAGGTTGTACGAAAGAGAAGAGAAGGCATGCATCTTGAGGTTGCACGAGCGAAGAGAAGCACGCATATCGAGGCATTGCGAAAGTGACAATAGCACACGTGAATCAAGGCAGCACAAAGAAGAAGATAAGATTAAGATATTTTGAGAGAGAGAGTGACAGTGTGATTGAGATTTGTTAATTTGATCATCTGATTTGAACATCTTCATGCGAGTCAGAGTGAGAGTGAGAGTGAGAGTGAGATAGCTCGGGGGTGGACGGGTAGTATCGAGCTCCTTCATGGAGTGATTCTTCTCCAAAATTATTGTAAAGACTCATCAGTTTGATTCATTCCGGAATCTCTCTTTTTGTTCATTCGTGATTATTATCTTGCTACAATTTTGATTGTGATTGTGATAGAAGGGTGTGTGACAAGTGGTATCAAAGCACGGTTTTCATTGCAGACAATGAGGCAATTATGAAGAAACTAGAAGAACAAGATTGATTGATTCGAAGGCTAACCATGGAATTAAAAAGATTGTCCAAAGGAAAGGGCGTAGCGGATGATGGAGCTAGTGCTGGTGCTGCTGGCATAAATTTAGAAGATGAAGAGGTCTATGTTGAGCTTGGTGCCAGGGTACCGAGCCAAAGGAGACAAAGAGGTGAGGAAGATGTTGCTGAATCTGCTCTTTTGCAAGCTTTTTAAGAAAGCGAAACTCTTTGAATTTGATGGTGAGAAGAAGACTGGGGAAGATTTAGAAGCGTGGCTCGAAGAACTTGAAGATTTCTTTGCCCTATGAGAGTTTGATGAAGTGGGAAAGGCTAAGATCGCGGCACTACAGTTACGTGGAGTTGCAAAACTATGGTGGAAGTCGCATGTGCAAATCCAACAACATCAAGATCAACCCATCACATGGGCTGAATTCCGAACGGCAGCTAAAAAGAGGTATTGTTGTCCACATTATTATATGGAAAAGAAGATGGAGTTCTATAATTTTAAGCAAGTACAAGAGGGAAAACATAATCTCTCTATGGATGAGTATAAAGAGAAGTTCCTGGGATTACATAAGTATGCAACTGAGGTTACAAGTGAAGCTCTTACGCACAAATTTGTGGAAGGGCTTAAGGAAGATCTTTTATATATGATGAAAGGAACAGGATCAAGTGATTTCTTAGATGCTGTGGCTAAGGCCAAAAACTTTGAAAAGATGGAAGAATATAACCTAAGAAAGATAGCAATGAAATCAAAGTTCATTCCAATAGGTCATCGTTTTCAAGGGTCACAAGGTTCAGGTATGCCTCAACGAAAACCTGATTATTCGAATATGCCTAGATTTCAAGAGAGAAGTAACCAACCTGGATACAACCAAGTGGGAAGGCCAAACTTTAATAACCGAAATCAGAATCAGAATCAAAATCAAAATCAAGGAAATAAAGGAGTTTCAAATTAGAAAACCCAAGAAAATGCACCTTGGAGAAGTGATCCAGAGTTTATTGAACGAGCAAGAAGATTGGGATTATGTTTCTGATGTGGTGAGCAAGGTCACTAAACATTTGAGTGCTCGAATAAAGCAAAATTTAATTTTATTAAAGGACCAATGATGGGAGCAAAGACGAATCAGACGAATCCAACCATCAGGGACAAAGGTAAGTGCTTGGAACCTATGAGATGTATGGTATCTTCCACAACTCATATGCATGCATCTGTGATTAAAGTGATGGGGAAAATTGGGAATCAAAAGATAAGTTTTCTTATTGACTCCGGTAGCACTCATTGTTTTATATCTCCAAAATTCCTCAAGACTCTAAACATAGAAATTAGGGATCAAGTCAGAACACCAGTCCAACTTGCTAATGGAAAATTACATTATACTCAAGGACTTCTAGAAAATCTTTCCTTCAGTTTAGCATAGAGGAAGAGTAAGGGAGATTTTTATGTTATTGAGATGGGGAAGTGTGACGCTATTATTGGAATGGATTAGTTAAATGTAAACAAAGCAATTATTGATTGTGGAGAAAGGACCGTTAGTTTTCTTAATGAAGATGGCAAAGATAAAATTATTCAAGGAGAAGAAAGAGATAGTAAAGCTTCTCTCATATCGGCCATGAAATTGCTGCGAGAAGTAAGACAGGGCTGTGACTCATTCCTCGTCTTCGCTGATAAGTTAAAGGAGGGA
Source organism: Dipteris shenzhenensis (assembly GCF_047967505.1). Taxonomy (NCBI): domain Eukaryota; kingdom Viridiplantae; phylum Streptophyta; class Polypodiopsida; order Gleicheniales; family Dipteridaceae; genus Dipteris; species Dipteris shenzhenensis. Next base: position 36,474,517 of record NC_141605.1, read on the forward strand.
AGTGAAGATGAGACAGTACCACACTATGTTACAAAACTCCTTGAAGAATTTTCCGATGTGTTTCCTAACGATTTACCTGGGATGCTATAACAAAACATACAGCAAGGTTCGAATATCATTTTATTGGCCTACACTAAAGCGTGATGTTCGTTGTTATATCCAAGAATGCTTACAATGTCAACAAGTAAAGGTGGAACAATATAAGATGCCTGGTAAGATGCAACCTTTGGATATACCTTTCAGGAAGTGGGAATCAATATCCATCGATTTTATTACTAAACTACCTATAGCTGGAGGGGGATATGATACCATTTTTGTCATTGTTGATCATCTTACCAAAATGGCACATTTCTTTCCTATGAAAAAGACTGATGGTGCTCTTGAGGTAGCTAAGTTGTTTGTGAAAGAAATTTTCCGATTGCATGGGATACCTAAAAGTATTGTGTCAGATAGGGATTCCAAATTTACTTCTAATTTTTGGAAGGCCACATTTGTAGACATATACAAAGATATGACCTTGTAGGCTAGTCTAGTACTTGGTTTATTTTTATGTTCTACTTGGTCACTATATATGCCAAGTACTTTGTATTCTTATCCATTGAACATCTGTTGGAGCTTTCGTGTGTGAGCACATCCATTCACTGGTGTTCACTTTTTGTCTCCATTTGTGTTCCTTCAAGTGGTATCAGAGCCTCAGTCACTTGAACCGAGATTTAGCCTTGCCTTCAATCTTGTGGCAAGTTCTCTCGTGTCCTCGTGTTGCTCTCAATCCTACATTCAGCCCACTTCAGTTTCCAGCTCGTTTTTTAGTTAGTTGCCGTGAAGAACTTGAGTTTTTTGCTGCCCCGGGAGGTCTTCTTCAGGTCGCCTCTCTCCAGGACTTGGTCGACAACCAATGCTACTGATTTTCAGCTCGTTTTCACTCAGACTTCAGCCCGAACAGCTTCAGATCAGGTCGCCTTCACTTCGCCTTCACTATGCCTTGTGGTCATTTATGCTCCGGTAATATTTTGGCTGGCAAGGGCTTGTGGGACATTGTGAGTGGTGATGAAACTAGGCCAGCTGCTGCTGCAACTAGTTCATCTTCATCCATCACATCTACATCCACAGCTCCTACTCCTGCTCTATTGGAGGAGCAAAGGAGGTTTGATAGAAGAAATGCCCAAGCTTTATCTTTGATATCCCTCTCATGAAGAGGCACATTATGTCTACTATCAAGTCCTGCAGGTATGCTAAAGATGCTTGGGATAAACTGGCATCTATGTATCAGGTCAAAAATGAAGCTAGAGTGCTAGCTTTGACAAATCAACTCAAGGAGTTGAAGATGGAAGAAGGGCAAACAATTGCAGAGCATATTGCTAAGATTACTGATCTTAGATATCAATTAGCAGGCGTTGATGAGGAGATAGAAGACAGAAAGTTGGTCACTATCACTCTCAATAGCCTGGCTCCATCATTTGGCACTTTTGTTACCTCTTTGTCTATCATGCTTAGAGCTGCACCTGTCTCATTTGATGAGTTGGTAGGGCTGCTCCTGCAAGAAGAGGAAAGGACCTCTAATTTTGCTCATTCATCTCGCCAAGGTAAGCAAGCTCTTGCTATGCAGGGAAAGGGCAAATTTCAGTCAAAAGGAGGATACTTTCACAAAAAAAACAGCAATGGATTTTAGCCCAAAAGTGAGGCAAATGCAAGTTCTCAGGCAAGTCCCGCCTCTAAGAAAAAGGGTAAATGTAACTATTGCAAAAAGCCTGGTCATTACATTGCCGAATGTCAGAAGAGGATTGCTAATGAGAAGAAGAGGGGGACTACAAACAGTGATTTTGTGGCACCTGCTGAAAATTCAAATGCCTCTTCTCATGCACATTATGCCCAAGATGACAAGGACTTTGCCTTTGGTGTTGTGGATCATGAGATCATTGACACAAGGGGGGAGCCCAGTATGTCACATGCTACACATGCTCATGCTCTTATTGAGCCAGTGTCAGAGGGTATTGATGCATCTTTGGCCACCACTGATCCTTGGTACTTGGATAGTGGTGCTTCTAAGCATATGACTCATCACAGAGATTGGTTTGAGGACATTATACCGGTCCATGGCAGACATGTTGTTTGTGCCAATGATGCCACTCAGGATATCACGGGAGTGGGACATGTTCCTATTCTCTTGGATGGTTCAGGAAAGAAACAATACATCCGTGATCTTTGGTATGTTCTAGATTTGAAGAAGAATCTGATTTTAGTTTCCTCCATTGCTCATGATCAACATATGTTGGTAGAGTTTCAAGGCAGCCAATGCAGGATTAAGGATCCTAAAAAGGGTTATGCTATTGTGGCTACAGGCACTTATGAAAAAGGGCTGTAGAAGCTTGATGCTCAGCCTTATAATCAGCATGCTATGGCTGTATCATGTGTATCTCAGGGTGATTTATGGCATGCCAGGTTTGGCCATATCCATCACAGGGCTTTGACCTATTTGTTTAACAACAACATGGTTATTGGAATGCCAAAATTACAGCAGCCAGTTAATGAAGTATGTGAAGGGTGTGCCCTTGGCAAATTGCACCGCTTACCTTTCAAAAAGGATGGGAAAGGTGATGTGAAAGCAATAAGAGCATTGCAAATAGTGCACAGTGATGTTTGTGGCCCCATGAATGTTACTACTCATAGAGGGGCAAGGTACTTTGTTACCTTCATTGATGACTACTCCAGATTTACATGTCTCTTCCTCATGAAGAACAAATCCGAAGTGTTTTATTGGTTCAAGATATTCAAGGCTATGGCTAAGAATCAGACCAATTCCAAGATAAAAACACTCAACACAGATAGAGGGGGAGAGTAAACTTTAGAGGTATTTGCAAGCTATTTGCAAGAACATGGCATCAAACATCATTTAACTGTGCCATACACACCCCAGCACAATCCTATTGCTAAAAGGAAGAATAGGACTCTTGTAGAAATTACCAGATGCATGCTGAAATTCAAGAAAATCTCAAAAGGATTTTGGGGAGAAGCCATTACTACAGCCACATACATCTTGAACAGATGCCCAACAAAAGCTTTGGTTAATAGGACACCATTTGAGGCATACTATGGGTACAAGCCCAAGGTAAATCACTTCAGAATTTTTGGGTCGGTTGCTTATGCTCTAATTCCTGCTCAACATAGAACTAAACTTGATGACAAGAGTGTCAAATGCATATTTGTGGGGTATAGTATTGAGAGTAAAGGTTTTCGTTTGTATGATCCTGTTACTCGGAGGATTATTATCAGTAGAGATGTTGTCTTTGCTGAAAATGAAACCATGCAACCGGTCAATGTTGATTTGCCACCATATGATGATGTGCCTCTTGATATTGTTCAGTTTGATAGTAATGAGATGGAGTCTTTATCCTCCTCACCCAGTTCAAATTTGGTGCCATATGTTGAGGGGGGATTTCCCTCAAATGTTCCAGAAGGGCAGCCAGCTAGTGGGGTAGGACAGCCACATGTTTGGAATCCTTTACCTCGCCATACCAACAATGGTCCAGCCAGTGGTGGTGCTGCAAATTCAGTCCCAAAATGGGCACGGTTGACCCTCAGAGAGGCTAATGTTCAGCCAACTTTAGGGAGGACCAAGATAGCCACAAGGAATGCATCATCACAGGTGAATTATGCTTTGATGGCTTCAGTTATGGTGGCTGAAATTGAACCTCAAAGATTTGAGGATGCCATGAAACATCCCGCATGGCAGGAAGCCATGAAATCTGAAATTAGTTCCATTGAAAGGAATGCCACATGGGATTTGGTTGATAAGCCCATTGGGAAGAATGTGGTTGGTACCAAATGGATCTATAAAGTTAAGTACCATGCAGATGGCACTATTGAAAAACACAAGGCCCGGCTAGTTGCCAAGGGGTATGTCCAAGAGGAGGGGGTGGATTATGAGGAAACATTTACTCCGGTAGTCAAGATGACTACCATTCGGTCTATCATCTCTCTTGCTACAAGTTATGGCTGGCCCGTCTTTCAGATGGATGTCAAGACTGCCTTCTTGACCGGTGATTTACAAGAGGAAGTTTATGTGCAGCAACCCCAAGGATTTGAAGTTACGGGACAAGAACACAAGGTTTGCAGGCTACGCAAGGCATTGTATGGGCTAAAACAAGCACCCCGTGCTTGGTATCACAAGATACATCAGTATTTGCTGTCCCAGGGCTTTGTGAACACACATACAGAGTCCAACCTCTATGTTCTGCAAGAAAAATCAGATTTGCTGATTTTAGTTCTTTATGTGGATGATATACTACTCACAGGTAGTAGTAATCAGCAAATTGCAGCCATCAAAACAGCATTGTGTCAGACATTTGATATGACAGATTTGGGTCTCTTGCACTATTGTCTTGGTATTGAGTTTTGGCAAACCCAGGAAGGGATATGTATGTCCCAAACAAAGTATGCAAAGAGTCTCTTGCAGAAATTTAAGATGGAAAATTGCAAACCTGTGGCCACTCCATTGACCAAAGGACTCAAGCTTTCAAAGCATGACATAGCAGAGAAGTTTGATGGCACACTTTACAGACAGTTGGTGTGTAGTCTTATCTATCGATGTTCTACCAGGGCTGATATTGCACATGCCACTGGGTTGCTAAGTGAGTTTATGCATTGTCCTATAGTCACACACTGGCAAGAAGCCAAGAGGGTTCTCAGATATCTACAGGGCACTCTTACTCATGGATTGCACTATGCTGCAAATTGTGACATTTCTCTGAGTGGTCTCATAGACTCAGATTGGTCAGGGGATATGGATGATAGAAAATCCACCACTGGTTATTGTTTTTCATTGGGTTCAGCTTGCATTTCTTGGCTTAGTAAAAAGCAAGACTGTGTTTCTCTTTCCTCTAGTGAAGCAGAGTATAGAGCAGCAAACGCAGCCACTACAGAAGCAATGTGGTTAAGGAAGCTTATGTTTGATTTGCATCATGCACAACATGGTGAGGCCACTCCATTTTGTGTGACAGTGTGAGTTGCATTGCCATTGGGAAAAATCATGTCTTTCATGCCCGCATGAAACATATTGAGAATCATTATCATTATGTTCGGGATTATATACAGGATGGCTTCATTGATCTTATCTATTGTCCTACTGAGGATAATGTGGCGGATATCTTCACTAAAAGCCTGTCAGCTCCACTTTTTACTCGTCACCGACACGGCTTGGGGATACGAGATATAACAACAATGTTAGGGGGGGTTATAAAATGACATTGTTATTCATGTGTTACCCCATAGGTTGCTATATCCTGATGGATGAATTTGTGCAACCATGGTACTTTAGGTGCCCTAGGTACTTCTGACACGTTTCCAGAGTACTTCAGTCATATCTTTAAGGGGGGATTTGTAGACATATACAAAGATATGACCTTGTAGGCTAGTCTAGTACTTGGTTTATTTTTATGTTCTACTTGGTCACTATATATGCCAAGTACTTTGTATTCTTATCCATTGAACATCTGTTGGAGCTTTCGTGTGTGAGCACATCCATTCACTAGTGTTCACTTTTTGTCTCCATTTGTGTTCCCTCAACATTCAAAGCAATTGGGACAGAGCTTAAGATGAGTATAGCTTTTCACCCACAAACAAATGGAGAAACTGAAAGGGTTAATCACATACTTGAGGATATGCTTCGAATGTATGTTAATGAGAAGCAAACAAGTTGGACCGAATTCCTATCCTTAGCCGAGTTTGCTTATAATAGTTCATGGCGTAGCTCCATTCAAATGACTCCATTTGAAGCCATGTATGATCAGAATTGCCACACTCCTGTGAATTTTGCGGATCCTCAAAATAGAGTCGAAGTGTCTAGACAAATGCTTGAGAGGATGGATGAGGAAGTGAAACTGATTAGGAAGAGCATTCAAAGAGTACAAGACACGCTCAGATTGGGGAGATGGTATTTCTGAAAGTAATACCTAAACGCAGTAATCTAATCCTTAGGAAGGATAGAAGACTCTCACCTTGTTTTACATGACCTTTTAAAATCTTAAAGAGGGTGGGAACGCTTGCATATCAACTTGAACTACCTAAGAACATAAAAGTGCATCCTGTTTTCCATGTTTGTCTATTGAAATCTTATGTTGCCAACCCAACTCATATTTTGTAGGACAAGTCTAGGATCATGGAGGATGGGACTTTGAAAGTTGAACCTGAATATATATTGGATAGAAACACGAAGCGGCTTACGAATAGAACAATAGAAGAAGTTTTGATTAAGTGGGATGCTTATCCTGTAGAAGATGCTTAATGGGTAGACTTAGATGCCTTACTGAGCTTCATTCATTTAAACTCTGAGGACAGAGTTCCTAAAGAGGGAACGGATGTGACACTCCAATTTTGTATATGAAATATTTTGGAATATATATCACAGATAGTGTTCAAAAAGGATGGTTTTGATGTTTTGAAGGTTTTGGGAAAGTTTGGTGTTGGTCAAAAAATTTTGGTTTTGTCCATTATGGTGTCGGCTGGATTTTGCGGCTTGATTTTGAGTTGGTTAGAGAAATAATTTGAAGAAACTCTGTATGAGAGAGTTATAGATCATGTTGAGTAGAAAAACTTTGTTCTAGTGAAAAATTTGTGGTTCACTCGTTTCCATGCTTGTATGGAGATCAGAAGTTGCTAACAAAGTGGTTTTGAGCTAAAAGTGCATCTAGATTTTCGTGTCAAGAGTTGTAGGCATTAGACGGAGGTCAAGATGGAAGAGCTAGCCATGAAAGGTCAAATGCAAAGAAAAAGAAGAGGGTCCAATCTTCGAGATGAGCTATTCAGCTTGTCCATTGGATCTATGAGGCAGGCATGGTGATGCTCCGAAAAGAGAGATGTCGAGATTCCGTACGCATTTGCTATCAAAAGTGCACAGTAAAAGATGGTGAAACGCACATGCACACTTTTTGAGAAAAGCTGTTTTTGGATGATTTTGGGGGCTTTTGGCTACTTTTTGGGAGTTGTAAAAGGCTATAAAAGAAGAGGAGATCGTGAGAAGGAGAACACAAAATCCAACGCACGCATATCGAGGCTGTGCGAAAGAGAAGAGAAGGCATGCATCTTGAGGTTGCGCGAGCGAAGAGAAGGCATGCATATCGAGGTGCTGCGAAAGTGACAGTAGCACATGCGAATCGAGGTAGCGCAAAGAATATAAGATCAAGATATTTTGAGAGTGAGAGTGAGAGTGAGAGTGAGAGTGTGATTGAGATTTGATCATTTGATCATCTAATTTGAACATCTTCATGCGAGTGAGAGTGAGAGTGAGATAGCTTGGGGGTGGACGGGTGGTATCGAGCTCCTTCACTGAGTGATTCTTCTCCAAAAATTATTTTAAAGACTCATCAGTTTGATTCATACTAGAATCTCTCTTCTTGTTTATTCGTGATTATTATCTTGCTACAATTTTGATCGTGATTGTGAAGAAACGGTGCGCGACATCTAAAATGGACCATTGGTATTTTTAACATCCTTCGCAACTCTTCTTTTGTGGCTTGTCGCTGTATGTTGCTATTCCCCCTCTACCAAAACCATCCAATGTTTGGCCTATTGATCCAAAAGATCGCGTACGCCATACTTGAGAAAAAGTGAAAGATCAGAAGATTGTGTATGTCTTGAGAGCTCATCATTGAAAGTGCAATCAAGAGGTAAGATTTCAATTCGTTTCATCGAAAAAAATCCGTACTCTCGTATCGATCATTTGACTAATGAGATTTTTGTATCTTGCCTTTCTAAGCATTACAATCATCAACGGTTTGCCCTTTCTTAGCATTATGATCATCAATGGTTTTCCATTTTGTGGAATCACCCAACCTCAAGAAAATTGCACGCTTCCTCTTGGCCGGATTATGCCCAGCACCCTCATGCCTATTGGCCCGTTATTGCAAGATCATCTTCAATTCATCTGCAATGAACTTGGACCTCCTAGCTCCTCTTCTCGAACCATATCAAAAAGTTTGTAAGGGATGCCTCTACAGACTTTGTAGGAAGTTGTGGGGTGCATCATCATGATTACTAGTCGCATGATCGCCTTCTTTGGAATGGTATTTCAAGCATCCTAGGATGATCCAACCAAGATTATCCATGCCTTCAAGATGGCCTTGACACTAAGCCTAGCTATTCTTTTGGTGCCTCTGGAGTCATCTTATGCATCATTCGGGACTCACACTACCATAATGACAGTGGTGGTGTTGATGTTTAACATAGTTGAACGCTTCCGTATGCGTTTGCTATCAAAGGTGCACGCTAAAAGATGGTGAAAAGCACATGCACGCTTTTCGAGAAAAGCTATTTTTGGACAATTTTGGCCACTTTTTAGGAGTCGTGAAAGGCTATAAAACAAGAGGAGATCATGAGAAGTAGAACATACAATCCAACACACGCATATCAAGGCTATACGAAAGAGAAGAGAAGGCACGCATCTCGAGGTCGCGCGAACGAAGAGAAGGCATGCATATCGAGCCATTGCGAAAGTGACAATAGCACATGCGAATCCAGGCAGTGCAAAGAAGAAGATAAGATCAAGATATTTTGAGAGTGAGAGTGAGAGTGTGATTGAGATTTGATCATTTGAACATCTTCATGCGAGTGAGAGTGAGAGTGAGACTAAGAGTGAGATAGTGGACAGGTGGTATCGAGCTCCTTCACGGAGTGATTCTTCTCCAAAATTATTGTAAAGACTCATCAGTTTGATTCATATTGGAATCTCTCTTCTTGTTCATTCGTGATTATTATCTTGCTACGAATTTGGTCGTGATTGTGATAGAAGGGTGCGTGACACAATCTGAGTCACAGAATCTAGTCAAGATGTTGCGCTTGGTATAGGTGATGCCATAATCAAGTGTGCCTTTGATGTATTTTAGCACCCGCATCCGTGCCCTCGAATGGTTCTCCCAAATATTATTGGAAAACCTGCTTAGTACACCAGTCGCAAAGCTGATGTCCGACCGCTTGTTGCACAAGTAAATCAAACCACCCACAAGCCTTTTATACTTCACTTCATCCACCAGTGGTGATGAATCCTCGTTTGAGAGCTTCACGTCAACCTCCATAGGGGTGCCAACTATCTTGCACTCAGCCATGCCAAATGCCTTTAATATCTCTCTGGCATACTTCAGCTGTGAGATGAAGATATGTTTTGGCTCTTGCCAAACTTCAATCCCCAAACAGAAATGCATCAGTCCGAGGTCTGTCATTTCAAACTCTCTTCCTAGCAAATGCTTTGTCTGTGAGATCTTCTCTTCATGGTTCCCTATTATGACAAGGTCGTCCACATAAAAAACCACGATCATACACTTGCCTCCTTCTCTATAGTTATACAAATTTGCATCAGATGGGCTCCTCTTGAACCCGTTTTGTAGAAAGTAGGCATCAATCCACTGGTACCATGCTCATGGGGCCTGTTTCAGCCCGTAAAGTGCCTTCTTTAGTTTGTAGACTTTACCTTCTGGACCCGGGATCATAAAATCTGGTGGTTATTCCACATATACCTCCTCCTTGAGATCTCCATTCAGAAAGGTGGATTTTACATCCATCTGAAACATGGGCCAACTTTCTTGTGCTGCTATAGCCAAAACACTACAAATTGTGGTTAGACGTCGAGCTGTGGGAGCAAAAGTATCCTGATAATCAAAACCATGTACTTGTGCGAATCCTTTTGCCACAAGCCGAGCCTTGTACTTATCCAACGTGCCATCGAAGTTGTACTTGGTCTTGTACACCCACTTGGTGCCGATTACCTTGCGTTTTGGTGGTCGATGCACAAGGTCCCAAGTGTTGTTCTTCATTATATAATTATGGAGGCATACTCTAACTACATAGCCTCCATCCACCTATCATCACCCTGTGCCTCCTCAAGACACTTGGGTTCTTCAGCATGGATCACTTCTGTCATCAAAGCATAGTTGACCAAGTGTTCATGTGCCCTTCTTTGCTCCTCGAATCTTTTGGACCGGTGGTGTTTGGATGGTTCCTCCTCAATGGATGGAGGTTCTGTGCCATCTAAAAGCTGTGTTGCCCATTTTGCAGATGACGCACATCTTGCGCCCTGCTACTCCATTTTGCTATGATGTATGTGGCGGGGGTTTCTGCCTCTTGATCCCGTGACTTTTGCAGTAACTTTTGAATTCACTTGATGTGAACTCTCCACCTCTGTCTGATCTCAAGTTCTTCACGTTCCTCCCCATTTCTTTCTTGGCCATTACATACCATTCTTTGAACTTACTGAAAGCCTCATCTTTAGTCTTCAGGAAGTATATCCATATCCTTCTACTGTAGTCGTCGATCAGCGTCATGAAGTAGTAGGAACCACCCAAAGCTTCAATCTCCATCTTTCTGCAGAGGTTCATGTGAACAAGCTCTAGAGGAGCCTTGCCCTACTGGCCTCTTTAGGAAAGGGTTGCCAATGCTGTGCAAGCTTCACATACATCGGGCACATCTGTAATTTCTGGTAGGTCTGCAATCATTCCACTTTTATGCATCTCCTTTAAAGAACTAAGGTTTAGATGACCAAACCTCTCATGCAATAATCCAAGATTCATCTGCACGTACATGAACTGCTGCCTCCGTGCAAATCTCCTCAATTGCTACAAACAGCTCTACTGGTAGTACTGATGCGCTGTTGCTAGACTCTTTCTTTACTCCATTCTTCTCATCTGCAATCTTCTTTCGGTGCTCATTCTGCTTTGCCCTGCCTTGTTGCAATAGAAGCACTTGATCTTCTTCTTTTTCTTTTTATCATCAGAAGAAGATGGGTTACCAGAGTCCTTACCCTTACCTTTCCTTGATCTAGCTGACAGAGCCAAATCTTCTCCAGTCCTCATCTTTTGATGCATCTCCTCCTCCAGAATCATCACACTGAAATCCTCAAAGTTGAGGGGCAGATTTCAATTCTATGTATTCAGCACTGTAACAAGACCGTTGTACTTTGGTGGGAGAATCCGTATGCACGTTTGTGCTAGATTCTCATTGGTGATGGTGATGCCAATCGCAGTCATCTGATCACGTAGATTCTTTACCTTGGTGATGAACTTTTTTGCCGCTTCGGACTCAGACAGTTTCCCATTTGCGAGTTGAGTCTCTAGGTTCTAAATCTGCATCTGATTTGTGGTCTCATACCGATTTTTCAAGACCGTCCATGCCTCCTCCGCTGTGGTGACATGTTGAATTAATGTCATGACAGAATCACTTAAACTACACACAATAGAACACAGAGCATCTACATTTCTCCTTGTCCACGTGAGAATCTCATCTGCAGTTGGTAGTATCTGTTGTCCTGCATTGGCTGGATCCGATCTCGCAATTGGCTTCACGTCCACCCTAGTAGCAGTATCCCAAAGCTCGTATGTACTTAGGATGGTCTTCATCTTAAACTTCCAGAGTAGATAGTTAGTGCCATCCAACTTTTCGCTTTCGCTGAACGGTGGGATTCACAAAGTTGTAGGCTGGGCCATCTCTCACAATCTGCTCACACACATAAACACACTACCAAATCTTCTTGCTAGAGCCCAAGCTCTCATACCATGTAAGAAAACAATACGTCTATGCTCAACAAATAATAGGATCTCGTATGCAAGAGAGAAAAGCACATAGTATGGAGAATAAAAAATTTGATTACTGTAAAACTGATACAATAGATGGCACTGCCTCCCAGCTATGTGCTCCTATGAGAGAAGCTTCGATGGAGTGCTAGAAACAGTAGAGGATGGAGGCTAGATGCTAAGGAATCAGGGTTGCTGTAGCTAGTGATGATGATGGGCTTCACACGCTAGACCCAATTGGGTGACCGACCCAATTGACTGGGGGTCAGAAATAGGCCATCGACCACATGATAGAACCGTTCCCATCTGAGATCATCTGGGGATCCAAACGGGCCCCGCAACCTGAGAGTGGGCTACCTCGAGAAATGCTCCATATACCCTCAGTGAGGTCAGTCATGGGATGCCTTCCTGCACTTGTATGTAGCCTAGTTGGCAGTGTGTCAACTCTATCTGAAGCCGTCCAGCCATCAGGCCACACATGGCCCCCATCTGGTGTCCAAACCAAGACCTACCCGATAACTGAGCTACTCAAATGCCTTCTCCTCATATGGGGGCCTAACAAGTAGAGTTAACTAGTTCCCGTATAGTTACACAAGAGTGGAGCATTGATATCTAACACAGACAAGGACATCCATATGAACAACCATCGGATTAGTACCCAAATTTGCACAAGTCTTAAAGTAATTGTCTTTTGTGTCCTTGAAAAGTTTCAAGTTCATCGGATGCCGGCCACCGGGGAACAAGAATGCTCATATTTGCATGTGAAAATTTGCAAGAACAAGGAAAATAATCTCATTAATACCTATGCAAAGTATCATACCTAGTGGACACACTTAAATATTCTCAAATGCCAACGATGCATGTTTTTAGCATTCCTGCATGATACATGGTAAGAATTGTTGAAATATACATTACCAACCATGGAAATGATGTACGATCCACATCGAAAATTTCAGGCACAAGGATACCACTCTCATTAAAGCTTGTGGAAGATAAAATTTAAGCGTGATTATTTTACATGTTGTGAGAAGTTTCCAAAGTGTAATAAGCGAAGAATGTACTTGTTGGCATTTGACTACATACCTATCACTAATCAGCTTGAGCTCCTAGTCAAAAGTAAATGTCATGATTTGCTCAATATGAGGCATAGAAAGGAAAGGTGGTTAGGAAAGGAGACACAAGCACAATCACATTCTATTGGTGAATTTTGGGATGGATCATAATGTTGGGAGGTGCAGGACCTTTGGAACCTGAATGTTGAATATGAGTTGCCTATTCTGTGTGGAAACTCTAAATGTAACAAAGTGTACACTACATATCCAAAGTCATGTTTCTCAGATGTTCTAAGAAGAGGATGGAATGAACAAGCTAAAAAGTTTGATTTTGTGTGTAAGCAATGTTGCCTCTCCAACAAGTGTGATAACAAATTATGCAAGGTATGCATATTTCCATGTGACAAAGATAATTGTCTATCTTGCTTTGGTTTATATGTAGTCTCACCTTTGTTGCATACATTAAAAAGTATCATAATAAACATTATTACCACAGGGTGATCCTCAGAAATTTTCATTTCTTATCAATTAGGATGGTTGTCAAGCATCTCAAACCACCCAAAAAGATTGTGGTGCACTTGAAATCATGGTTTTAAATGGTGGAAAGAACTCCTCAATAGACATTTTGTTGGTACTATTTATGCCATTTAGTTGTAAAAAAATATTTTAAAATTGAAATGGTGCATTTAGTACTTTTTTGCGGCCTCTTACTATAGATGACCTAGAAAAAAAATTTATTGAGGGAATTGAAGTGCTATATAACTATCCAGTGGAAAAAATATTTAATGATCCCTTTGGTAGAACCAAAATATGTAAAGCTCGAGCAATGATGATGATGGTCACTGGAGATCATCTAGCCCAATGCAAGATAGGTGCATTCAAAGATTGTGGACAATCATTTTGCCAAAGGCATACTCAAAACCTTATTAATCCTTCATTGTAAAGAAGATACCTTTATGATGAAAACAGGTTTCAAGCAAGGTATCCACCTCCCAAATGATGTCTAACCGAGATGTTCAAGGCCTTGCCACAATTAAAGAATTCCTTTACTCAAGAACAACGAGAAGTAATACTAAAGGATGCTGGATTATCTGGAGAGTGCATACTATGGAGGTTGTAAGATCTCTATGGTTTTAATTTATCATTGGACTTAGTATATGATGCATAACTTCACTCATGAAAGCATCAACCAATGAGACAAAAAGAGCAATGGACTTTTATGTTAATATAGTCACTAAGATTGCTCCTTCATCTATTTGGTATGGACGGTGGCCACATGCTCCAAGTAAATACCACAAAAGCTTCAAGGAGGAAGAGAATCAAAATTTTTTGCAATGGTGCTTACCATTAATTTTCAACAGAATGGAAGGTATACCCAAGCACTTACATGACTTGGGTATTTTGCTAATTGATATTGCACATAGTTTCTATAATTATAGCCATGACAATGGTTGGTCAATGGGAATTGTAAGTAGCTTCCTTCTTTCTTGAAAAATATGCAAGGAAGAATCAATGGGAGCAAATTATTTTCCATTAGAGCATGTTGCAATTCGTACATTTTGCTTAATGTGAACTTGTTGAAATTTTAATGATTAGTGTTTCTTTTCTAACATTTTATTTAGTCCGACTAAAAATTCTCATATCACATGAAATGGGGAAATATTAGATGATGTTTTGAGACATGGTATGTATGACATTTTTGGTGCTACTTACTCGAACGCATGGGATCATCCTATTCTAGTGTGACCACCAATCATCGAAACGATGAAGTAACATATGTTCACTTATTTAGGAGAATCCATTTTACCAAGGTCTTTTGTGCCTTGCAAGAAGAGTGGGATGGGCGAATGCCACATGAGAGAAATTTAACGGAGGTACATAGATCCATTATTTATCCTTCTGTCATCAAATAATCAATCATGAAAGTTCATCATGTCATCTAGAACATAAGTATGTACTTTTAGAGCTTTCTTTGATCGTGAAAGCTAAAGATTTGTGGAGAGTACTTGTTATGGATAATGAAAATCTACCATGTTGCAAAATGCTGAAACAAAAAGCCATTCCAATAATGAGAAAGAAAAGAGCACATCGATTCCTCTCTAAGGAGGAACCGACGTTATATCTTGAACAATTTTGGTGTACTAAAGTGGGTTGTCTTCAAGCATGTAGAGGAAAAACGTATGAAAAGGTTTTTTATAATGGGGACATCTACAAGACTGGAGATGATGTGGTAGTGAGAGTGGATGGATTTGATAAAACAATAGAAAGTGTAGGTCATTGGAAGGCACACATTACTGCAATTTAAAAGTTATGTAAATTGATATCTTTAAAGAATGATGCATTTCTCCTTTTATAGATTGGCATAGAAAGATTATTGATTCATATGCTACATGTTATACTTCAAATTAATGCATTCCTTCAATTAGTATAGAGGATTATTAATTTATATACTATGGGTTGATGCTTTTTAGGTTGATGAATTTTGTGAAGAAGATCAAGAGACAATTCTCTTGAAATACCATGTTGTAGTTTTTCTATATAGTGAAGTTATTTGCTATATAGTTGATGTAGGAAATGTTCAAAGTTTACTAGTCCAAACTTTGATACATTGAATTGTATCTAGTAAAGTCCATTTTTTTCCCTATATAAACAAATTGTCGATATTTTGGGTGAATAGAACTACAAGGTTGTTGATCACAAAACCAAAATATTTTTGGAAAAAATCACTACGAGCATGCCGATCATGAAACCAAGATAGGAGTAGTTATCACACAAACCAACATAAAGTTTCAATCCAAACTACGATTAGGGCATGCAATAGCTCAAAATGAAGAGCACAACTAGAACTACAATCTGTAAAGCCATCTTTGATCACTTTGCCACCAATAAATTTCTAAAACTTGCACATCAGAAGACCTCCAAAAAGCCACATCAAGTTAGAGATGTCATAATTGATAAAATATAATAATGGATGAGATATTGAAATAGCTATGTAATGAAATAAACAAGTACTACTTCCTGTCTTTCTTTGTTAGAGTGAGCATATAATAGTGGGACCATTGTTTCTCTGATACCACAACAAGACAAAGCAACTATAGGCATGCTTGATAGACGTGTAAAATAGCAGGCACGTCTATACACGTTGCTAGAATAGTGAAAATGCATCTATTAGCACATCCATTTGTGCATCTATTAGCGCGTCTACACTGTGAATTAGATGCAAATTTAGACTCAAAAAAGAGCATAAGTGAGATTTTGGTGCAGGCTAATACATGTACATCACTACTTTCCAAACATTGCTCATGATTACCAAATCAATTAAATAAGCAATCTAAATTATTGAAAGCTCCTAAGTTATGCATAACATTCTATATATCAAACTTGCTCATGCATCCACTAGCATACTCTCATTCTTCCATTGTGATATGCATCCCCTCATCTCTCTATGCTCTCTCCATTTCATCAAGTAGCCAATCCACATGAATATCCTTTGGAAGTGCTCTTAGATGTCGAGTCTATGCACACAAGATTCGTGGTATGTACGAACGAGGGCCCTTTCTCCTTGTCTTCTTGCCTTTGCATCCTCGTATCTTGTCACCCATCTTTTCATCAAATCACTATTAAGCATGCAATAAAGGTTGATATTATTAATCAACTCTGTGTCTATTACTTTGCTCTTCCCTTTCCCTTGAGGCACAATAGAGGTCATCCTTAGGTCTTCATCATCTCTCCATAGATGTGGGAGAGAGCTATCCACATCAACAAGAAACTCATAAATATATATAAGTGACTCTTGTACCAACCAACCCTCGGCCATGCTACCTTCAGGCCTTGCATTTTGTCTCACGAAACCCTTCAAGGTCTTCATGAAGTGCTTGAGGAAGAATAACCATCATGTATGTATAGTACTGCATATAGCAATCTCATCCACCAAATGCACTATGAGATGTAGTTGGCTTGTGAGAATAGAATGTGGAAATGTCTCCTCCAGTAAATAAACCACCTCCATTGACATAACTTGAGCATTCTCAAGTGTAGTGGGATCTATTTCCTTTGAGCTCACATACCTAGAAAGAAAAAAGTATGCCATATTAGCGATATGGACACCTTGCATGGAGCATAGATACGCTTCACATTTTGTATCCTATAAAGTACCTCACAAGCCCACCCATCTTGTAAATACAATCCTTCACATCCTTGAATGCACTACGAGAAATGCTAGTAGGTAGTATGATTTGAACACATGACAAATGGTTAATTAGCTGCTTCTAATTCACTCACAAATTTGGAAAGAAAAAGATATTATGCACATAAAATACTTACTTGGAGCATCTATAGGCGTGTCTAAAACACAATGTACACATGCTGATAGATACACTTTTAGGCATGCATTTAGACGTGCTTTTAAACTCCCTTTTAGACGTGCAGATTGCGAGCTAATTTTTTAACCTACTTTTAGCGTGCTTGCTTTTTGCTCACATACTTTTAGCATCACGTGGCATGCTTTCCTATTTGCAAGCATAGCTCCAGGCATCTATACTTATCTCCAAGCACCCACACTCATCTCCAAGCTTACACAATCATCCCCAAGCATACAAGAGAAGAGGGTGAACAAGGATGAGAAGAAAGAGAAGTAGCTTTAAAGAAGGACAAGAAGCTTCCATACCTCTATCCAAGGTAAGTCTCTTGGCAGTTGGTCTTCTTTGGAAGTTGCTCTCTTTGGATTTGTCCTTTGTGGTATGCAGGGAAGGGATGTTTTTGGTACTAGTGTTGTTCTTTTTGGGGTCAGGCACATGTCCTTTTCAGTTTCTTTCAAAAAGGCATTTGTTAGAGTGCATCAAAAGTGCATCTAATAGCATGTCTATCTTTTGAAAAAATAGACAGTCCTGCTTGTAGACGCATTGTTAGATGTCTCTATAGACATGCTACAATAGTTTTTCTTGTGTGTTCTTCCCTTTTCCCTTTCCTTTCCCCTTCTCTTTCCTTTTCCTTCTCTTTCCCTTCCCCTTATCCTTCCCCTTTCCCTTCCAACAAGAAAGGGATTGCATAAATGATAGAAATAAGTGATTGCATGAATGATGGAAAGGGATTGCATGAATGAAGAAAGGGATTGCATGAATGATGGAAAGGGATTGCATGAATGAAGAAAGGGATTGCATTCATGAGGAAATAAGGGATGGCATTCTCTTTTTCTCTCTTTTCTCCTCTCTTTCCTTCTCTTTTCTCCTCTCTTTTTCTCTCTTATCTCCTTTGTTTTTTCTCCTCTCTTTTCCTCTCTCTTATCATCTCTTTCCTTCTCTCTTTTTCTCTCTTTTTCCTTCTCTCTTTTATCCTCTCTTGCCTTCTCTCTTTTTGTCTCTTTTCCTCTCTTTTTCTCTCCTATCTCCTCTCTTTTTCTCTCTTTTTTCTCCTCTCTTTTCTCCTCTCTTTCCTTCTCTCTTTTTCTCTCTTTTATCCTCACTTTTTCCTTCTCTCTTTTATCATCTCTTTCCTTCTCTCTTTTTGTCTCTTTTCCTCTCTTTTCTCCTCTCTTTTTCTCTCTTATCTCCTCTCTTTTTGTCTCTTTTGTCTCCTCTCTTTTTGTCTCTTTTGTCTCCTCTCTTTTCTCCTCTCTATCCTTCTCTCTTTTTATCCTCACTTTTTCTCTCTTTCATCCTCTCTTTTCGTCTCTTTTTCTCTCTTTTCTCCTCTCTGTTTCTCTCTTATCTCCTCTCCTTTTCTCCTCTCTTTTCTCCTCTATTTCCTTCTCTCTTTTATCCTAGCTTTTTCTCTCTTTTTCCTTCTCTCTTTTATCCTCTCTTTTCATCTCTTTTCGTCTCTCTTTTTCTCTTATCTCCTCTCTTTTCCTCTCTTTTTTCTCCTCTCTTTTCCTCTATTTTTCTCTCTTTTCTTCTCTCTTTCCTTCTCTCTTTTTCTCTCTTTTATCCCCACTTTTTCTCTTTTCTCCTCTCTTTTTCTCTCTTTTTTCTGCTCTCTTTTTCTCTCTTTTCTCCTCTCTTTCCTTCTCTTTTTTTCCCCATGTGAAGCTTCAATAGCTTGACATTGAGCAAGCAAATACATACTTTTGTCACTGTAATTCAAAGAATGTACGAGTCTGTAAAGGCTTGCTCAATGTCAGGCTGTCACTCTATTTTTTCTTTTGCATCTCGTGACGAGGGCATGCATGATGGAAAGAGGGAATGCTCGATGGTAATCTTCTTCTTTTCTTTTCTTCAATTCATCATGTGGCCAAGAAGCTCTTCAGCCTCACCTAATCTTCGAGATGCCATCTTTCGGGAGTTATATAACATTTTGGGGCTCCCTCCCACTCCTCGAGAGTTATACACATACATGAAGCGTACTCCAAACACCCCCCAGGAGTCGGCAGTACAGACTCCAAAACCCCCCCCAGCTATTAGATTAACCCAGTGGAATCGAGACCAGCCCAAAGCCTAGCCACTTCTCCCCCTGCAATCAAGAGGCCCTTCTACCTCGCAGAGCTGCCGGCATACTCTCATGTAGTCGAGAGTCGCTTCTCAACTACGAGTGGCCAGCGTACTCCCCTGCAATCGAGAGTCTCTTCTCTAGTTATGAGTGGCTAGCATACTAGCTTGACACAATAGGGCAGCATGCATAGTAGTAGGGAGAGTGGTGGGGGATGCATGGCATAGTGCTTTGGGGGGGGTAATGGAGGGGGCGGGGATGATTGAGATGATGGAGACGTGCCAGAGGGTGATGGTACCATCTTCTATGACATCACTCAGATAGGAGGCATCTTAATGGATGCATGGGGGAAGGACATCATGGCCTTCATGCACTCTAATTGCTAACAACTATAGAGATTGCTTTATTCACTATAAAGACCATCGAAAAAAGTTGGCTGATGAGACCCTCGCTTTTGTTCACTCGAGGTACCCCAATCCCCCCAATGTTCAGCTCATAGATAAATGGGCCAAGTCAAAGATTGTTATAATACTTGCCAATAAAAGATCTTCGCTTAAGAGGCAGGCACTTAATCGAGATTTCCAAGATAGAGGGAGGTCAACCACCAAGGGGCCAGCCCCAAACTGCTCACAAGCATGAGTGAAAGAAAGCAATGAAGGCAGCGAAGGTGGACCCCAATCTGCAACATGTGGAGGCACAAAGGATCCAAATGGAGCAATATGGAAACGTGCATTTTGGAGCAGGGGGTGTTGAATCATGGGAGGCCGAATTTTTAAGTATCAATTCGAAATTATATTGTGTTTATGTGGTTTATTAGGACAATGTTTCTTTGTACTAACCCCTCCACAAATTGTGTCATCTTGCAGCTTGATATCGTGAGCAGGTATCCTACTCATGTCAAGACAGCCTACCACCACCACCATTGCAAAGGAGATACATGGAGGCACTTCTATGATGATGTGTTGATTACTAAGGAGTAGTATATCTGGGCTATTGGAGCGCCCCCCCAGGTATTTAAAAGTAATTAAATAATGTCAATATTCTAAATAAAGATTTGATTTTTCATACATTGATACATGTTGTCCCTCATTTATAGGGCCCTACGACCGATCAGGAGGAAGAAGATGAGGAAGAAGGGAGCGAAGAAGGGATCAAAGAAGGGGCCGCACACAACTTAGATTAGTCATAGAAGTAGTGCTAGCTTTGTGCCTCTCTTGTATATACACTCCTCTTATTTTTTGTACTTGAAGCCAGGGGACGTGGCTTGGCTTCGTGCTATATGTAAATACAAGCACTTTTTGGGCTATGAATTAATATACAGTCCTTTTATTTTTTTGTCTTTCAATTTCCTTAAGCAACATTCTATCAATGAATGCCTTGTGAGCTAAATGTTTTGGAGTTGTAATGTTTTATTCAAAATTGTAATCATCAGCTATAGACCTGCTTGGAGTCATCCTAATTAAAAAGCAGTTGGCTGTAAGAATTGAATTGCACAATGTGGAAATGGGATTCTTGTAACTACATAGCATACACAACATCATACACAGCATTCTATTCAACCACACAAAATTCTACTTTTATTAAAAAAATAGATTCTATAGTGTGTCTATAAGCCCATCTATGTACGCGTCTTTTTGTTTTTTTTTAATTTTTAAAGAGTGTCAAAAAGTGCATCTATAGGCGCATATGTCCATTATATAGACACACCTATAGATGCAGGTTTGTAGACGTGCAAATAGATGCGCTCGTAAGGTTTTTTTTAGTTAAGGAAACGTGTCTGTGTGCATGTCTGTGATCACCAAATAGACTCCCAAAGACTAATTCATAATGATCACAAGTCACACATATATAGGTTTGAGTTGGAGCGAGCTATATATAGCTCTAACAAGTGTAGGTATATACCAACATTAAGATAGTGTCACTATATATTGACACCATCAGAAGAAGCTTTACTGTAGTGTTGGCATATATATCGACACAGGTTATTATTTTCCATACTGATGGAAGTATAGAATGTTGTTTGCAATAAGACCCAAAATAAAATTTCCTTGCAAGTTTTATCATTGAAAAGTTAAAAGATATAAGAGACTGTACACCATGTTTGAGACCAAAATATTCATGTATTCATGGTGAAGTCAATATATAAATTTACATAATGCCACTCTAAAATTGAAAGGGGCAAAGATAAAAATCCTAGTCGATAGAAAAAAAAACAATAAATAGGATTTACATCAATGGCTCAAGTCCAATGTGCCAAATAAGTCTACCTCTAATTGTATAGTCAATTGATCGCCTATATCATCATTGTCTATTGTACATTTACCTATAATTGATCCTCTACTTCATCTTCTTCAACAATATCGAGTGATGCATGATCCTCACCTTCTCTTATCTCTTATCTTTTTGTTTTTCATGAATAACATGCAACCTTTTTCTAGTCAATATGTGAGTACCCCCTTTCAATGATACCCTTATGTATGTAATCAATGTGCAAAAACTAGATTCTAAAAATGCATTCGCTTGAACCCACATGCTACTCTTACATATTAGTGAGTGACCCCAACAAGGCTATTAGAGAGATGTTCTAGCATTGTTGTCAATTCTAGAAACTTTGTACCAGTCGTGAGGAACTCCACACAACATGGAAGAGCCATAGATGACCATTGCCTACTCGAATCTCATGGAAAGCCTTATAATGATGTCGGAGACAGAAGATTCATAACCATGCAGGAGAACTAACACACCCTATGAAGTTTGCAAAGATGAAAATCCCATGAGTCTACCCCATAAATTGAGTCTGTGGAGAGAAAGTAATAGGAATCCTACCAAACCACCAACACACTTTTCCACAAGAAATCCTCATAGGGGTTGGACACTTAGAAAGCATAGTCTGCATCAACATGAATAACTAGTGATTTTTCATGATGATCAAGTCCTATAAAATGGTCTCCCCAATCTTCATCAACACTACAAGATTTTGAGATACTATTGGCTTATCAAAGGCCTTCTTATAAGATCATTTTTCCTCATGACCATCTCAACCACAACCTACCAAGTTCTTCTTCCCTTCATATTTTCTTTTTCTGGGGGTAGGATGCATTGTGTCCTTGAGCGTTTTGGGAGGGGCTTTATTGAGAAAACAAAGGGCTAGCACTACTACACACGCATCCTATTGCGACGTTTACGTATCCACGATTAGCGCCCGCTTAGCGTTAATCGTCGGTATAAAAATCGGGTTTCGTAAATCGTCGCTATATAGCGACTTTTGCTAAATGTTGCTATATAGCGACGTTAGTAAAAGTCGCTCTATAGCGACTTTTAAAAGTCTCTATATAGCGACACTGAGACAATATATTATAGCGACGTTTTACAGAGAGGTTTTTTTTTTTTTAGGCCTTAAAAATTATTTTTTTCCAATGACAAAATTTTTAAATTTTCATACATGTTTGAGCTCATAGAGAATTAAAAAATGAGAGCATGTACATCAAGCCTTTGAAGCTCATATATTCATGTCCAAGTTTGAGATGAGAGAAATCAAATAAGAGCATTTACATCAACTGTTTCATCTTGAGCCAAGTCTAAGGCGCCAAGCAAGTCTATCTCCAACTCTATACTGAGTTGATCTCCTATATCATCATCGTACTCTAGTATCGTACGTTCACCTAAAAGTATTTGATCATCTTCTTCAATTAAGCTTAAGTGTGGTGATTGATCTTGATGATTGTTGTCTTCCTCGTCAATATCGTGATCTCCATCCTCCTCCTGTGCGATGTCATTATGCGTATCTTCCTCTTGCCTCATATGGTGATCTACATCTTCTTCGCTAGATTCATCAATTAGATCCGGCATTGGTAGTGGCATCTCCATATCCACATCTCGATCTTCAAAAATTTGCTTACTTCGTGGTGCAACTTGGATCACGTACCACCATCTTGGATCAGAACGATCCGGATGAAAAACCACCTATATTGAAGATGAAAAA
This sequence comes from Dipteris shenzhenensis, assembly GCF_047967505.1. Lineage (NCBI taxonomy): Eukaryota > Viridiplantae > Streptophyta > Polypodiopsida > Gleicheniales > Dipteridaceae > Dipteris > Dipteris shenzhenensis. The sequence goes on from NC_141605.1 coordinate 36,497,526, forward strand.
TCACGTGCCAAATGTCTCAATTATATATATATCAATGGACTTAAAAACCGAAAGCTTCGACTAATTAAATCATTAGTATGCACCTGCTCACAGTGCTCAGGAAGAACAAAAGTATCACTTTCATCGGTCCAATGTTTGGTGGAGTCTATTGCAAAGATACCGCTACTATCTTTTCTCACTGTCGCATGGGGACCATTGTAAGTACTTCTAAACCATTTTACATCAAGAATGAAAATAGTAAATCGTCTGAAATCAATTTCATAGATGTCGCGTATGGTTCCACAATAATCCAACTGTGAGGAGAGAAGATTGGTATCCGAAGCACTTGCTCGGCTATCTTTTGTGAAGTTAGCCATGACTCCACAATCATACGTGACTCTCTTTGAATCGATGCGTTCCACGTGAAAATGTCGTCCATATGACCATAATGCACTGTACTTTTTGTACTGTAAAAGAGCATCATTAAAACAATGAAGATGCACCTATTTTATAGCATATATTGCCACAAATAATTACTTAATTACATCAAGAGATAAGAAACTTACATGCACCATACATCCAGATGATAACTCCCGCTCGCGCTCGTTTATTGTCTCTCCATCACGTTCGGCTTTACGTATAGCTAGTTGTAGCCAATCAAGTGACATGTGAGTAGGGAGAAGAGCCAGATCTCGTGGATATGGTTGTGATCGCCTGTACATTACTCTGAATCTCGTCCTTGCATTTATTCTTTCTGCTTTGGCCACTTCATATCTCTCAATCCACTTCTGCATCTCAGGGCTATTGAGGATACAAAACTTATTGAATTTATCCATTTGCTCTTCGCTCATCTTTCTTTCAATCCCTTTTCCTTGGGGGACCTCGCCAATGATGCGATCATCATCCTTGTTGTGCCAAGCTTGCGGCATATCAGGATCCGTGGATGCAAGAAACTCTGTGATATATACTAATGACTCTTGCACAAGCCATCCCTCTGCCATGCTTGCTTCTGGTCTTGCTCTTTGTCTTACAAACCCCTTTAAAGTTTTCATAAACCGCTCGAGAAAAAACATCCATCGATTATGAACGGTACCTGCTATAACCACCTCATCAACTATGTGCACAAGCAAGTGGACTTGAGTTGTCATAATGCTTGAGGGAAAGTGCTTCTCAAGCAAGCATACGGCTTCGATGGATTCCACCCTAGCCTTCTCGATGCTCGATATAGAGATCTCTTTTTGAGATATCCACCTATTTCACATGTCCATGCATATGTAAGATATTTGAGATATCCACCCATTTCACATGTCCATGAAGAAAATACATAATGCGAATTGATAGTAAGCATACCTCACAATACCACAGATCTTGAATATAGCATTTCTAACATCTTCTTGTAAGCACACTTTTATTGTAATTGGAAGGATGAACTATCAAAGTAACAATGAAATCATGTCAACAATATAACATAATAATAATTACGCTAATGCATCACTATTATCGGTACACTAATTCTACTTAGAATACCTGTAAGACCTTGTGCCAATCATGGGACTTGAGGCCACTAAGCTTATTGTCCTTTGAAAATGCTCCTTTCAAGCAACGCATGTACCCTGTCGGTGTTTGAAAAGAGGCAATGTCTGCCTTGATCACTGCCTCCTCCCTTGTAGAGAGGATCCACGTTGCTTTCGGGAGGACAACTTTTCCTGAAGCATGCACTTGGGGCCACAAACGAGACATCCTATTCATAGCACGCAAGTCTTCTCGCACTCCACTCGAGTCCTTGGAACCAACCAAGTGTGCCCAAATGGTAGCCCCCACATTCTTAAAGATATGCATGGGATCCAAGAGATGATTGATTTGTAACTGACCCCAATAAGGAAGCTCGTGAAAGATCGATAGCCTCTTCATACCAGGAGGAGGTTCCTCTCCATTCTCCCTCCAAGCTTGAATCCAATCACTTGCTTTCAAATATGATGGTGGTGGATCAAGCTGACCTCCATGTGCGAGATGGTCGAGCGGAAGGTATCGAGCATGACCTTCATAAACATTTTTCCTCATATGTTTGGAGTAGCGTGCAAGCGATTTCAGAGTGGGTCCACAAACAGGACAAGCATGGTACCCACTTGTAACAAGTCCTGCACGCGTGCATGAATATGTTAGTACAAGACATGCGTGCAAAAGAGAGTAAAAAAAGCATAATCCCTCATTGTACATGTAAAGACATAACCATGTACCTGTGCACTCTCCATATCCTGGGTAGTCATGCATGGTCCACATCAAGATACCCCTGACCAAAATATCATTGGTATGCCTAGGAGCTCTGGAAATATCAAAGACCTGCACTCCTCTCCATAATATCTGTAACTCCTCTATCAAAGGTGCCATGTACACATCCATGTTTTTTGCCTTGTACTTTCCTGGCACAAGTAGTGCAAGCATGAGGTGTCCCTTTTTTATTGTTAGCCATGGTGGGATATTGTAATTCACCACGACTATGGGCCATGTCGACCAAGATGTCGAGCGTAACCCGAAAGGATTCACGCTGTCCATGGCTAGCCCAAGATGTAAGTTGCGTGGCTCTCTCGCAAAGTCCGGCCACTGATTATCTATGTGCTTCCAAGCTGCACAATCTGTGGGAATCCTCAATGTGTGATCAGTGGACCGATGAGATGCATGCCATGTCATCAACTCCGCTATGGATTTGCATCGAAACATGTGTTGTATTCTTGCAATGATGGGAAAGTGTCTTAAGACCTTTACCGGTATCCTCTCACCCTGCAAGTCATCTCTATATCGTTGTTCCCCACACTTTGGACAACTAGCCAAATCTCCATGCTCACGACGAAAGAGAATACAATCATTACGGCAAGCATGGATGGTATCATAATCCATACCCACCATTGTTAGCATTCTTTTCGCTTCATCTCTTGATGCGGGCATGGTATTTGGTGCAGGCAACATCTTTTGGAGCAACCTATGACAAAGACACTATCCAAATGATGATTCTCAAAACAAACAATATCCAAATAATGAGTCAAATTAATGCAAGGGCTAACCTCATTAAGGCCGAGACACTTGTATCCGACCACCCATACTGTACTTGTAGATTCAAGATTGAGAGACAAGCACGTAGTTTAGACATCCTAGCACCCTCGTACAATTGTGTTGATTGCAACTCTCGCACTTTCACCTCAGACTCTGACATCACGTGTACGTGGGATGTAGTGCCCCTAAAAATGGAATCCATCATGTCGACCATACCCTCGTCGTCATCCGGGAGACTATAGTCTTGTTGAAAGTGAGAAGGTATATGTGTACCCTCATCACCCTCCTCATCCTGTCATAAGCTCATTCGTGTAAATAGAAGATCTTCTATTTCTGGGTATACAATAAGATTGCGAACTTAAATAGCTTTGACTTACCGATGATCCATCAACATGTGCAACACCAACGGGGGGTACTGGTTCCGGCTCCTCCCCATACATCCGCAAGTGGCATATGATAATACGACGTTGATGTCATAATTCTCGCTTGCAATGAGTGCAATGACAATTTAACCTCTCCGTAAGCCACTTCGTGCTCCCGGGCATTGGCGCATCATCGGATGAGCTTCCACTCATCCCTTCCATCTACACTTATAAAACCAAAACATAAGCATGAAGAGGAGATATTGACAATTATGAGCATACCATGTTTAATTTGAGCTTCTCTTGAGGCCATATAAAAAGAATGATGTCGCTATATAGTAAGGATTGAAACAAAAAATCCTATATAGTAAGGCTATATAGTAAGAGGAGATATTGACAATTATAAGCATAGCATGTTTGAGCTTCACAAGAGGCCATACAAAAAAATAAACAGTAAGCGTCGCTATATAGCGACACTCTGTTCCGTCGCTATATAGCGACATTTTTAATTTAAAACGTCACTATATAGTGACGCTTTAAATTAAAAACGTCGCTATATAGCGACGAAAAAGCGTCGCTATATAGCGACGCTGTGGGTTAAAACCCGAAACGCCGAAACGCGCGGCGTTTTCCTCAAGCCATTCCTAATCTCTCAAGTAAGCAACCCAAAATCTCCTCCCACCTATTTTCGATGACCTCCCATCTATTCCAAGCAACCTCCTACTCTATTTCCCACTCCTCACCCTTCTCCTACCTCTTGTACTCCCTCTCTCTCCTTTTTCCCTCTTTGGTTTCCATAAAAAAAGTTCTTCAAGAGGTGAGTTTGTTTCAACAATGTAGGTTGTTTGTTTATTAGCTTTGGTTTTGTGAGTGTTTCTACTTGTATTGCTAAAGTTGTAAACTAGTTTTCATGCTTGATTTGAAAGGATTGAAACAAAAAATGAAATTTCGAGAAAGAAATAAAGAAACTCACCTCTTCTTCCTATATTTCTCTTCCTTCTCTTTCTCCTTGTCTCCTCAATCTCCTCCTTTTCTTGTCTCCTCAATCTTCTCTTTCCTTGTCTCCTTTCAAGAAGTTGCTTTTGTGATCTCCTCTTTCCACTAACATCTTATTTGAAAAAATGGGTTGTTTTCTCTCTTTTATAGGGCCAGTCCACTACACCGAGCAGGACATACTCTCTCTTTTGTGGGGCCAGTCCACTACACAGAGCGGGACATACTTTTACAGGTAAGTGCTTCCTCTTCTTTCCATTTAATATTTTTGTTATTTGCATTGGCCTGCAGCTAGTGCCTTAAGCGCTAGCTGCAATGATGGGCGTAGGAACCCTCTCTTCCCCTCTCTCTCTTTCCGTCTTCCCCCTTCTCTTTTTCTCATTTTTCCCCCTTCTCCTTTTTCCCTCTTCTCTTATTCTCTCTTCCCCCCTTCTCTCTTTCCCCCTCTCTCTTTTCCCTTCTCTCTTTCCTTTCCCTCTTATTCTCTTATGCTTATGCTTCTCTCATTCCCCTTCTCTATTTCCCCCTTCTCTCATTCGCATAAGCTCTTTTTCCGCATGAGCATAAGCTCCTTCTCTATTTCCGCATGAGCATAAGCATGAGCTTATGCTTATGCTTATGCTTAAGCATAAGCATGAGCATAAACTCATTCTTATGCTCATGCATGAGCATGAGCTTATGCGTAAGTTTCCGCATAAGCTTATGCGGAAATAGAGAATGAGAGAAGCTCATGCTTCCCTCATTCTCTTTTTCTGCATAAGCTCCTTCTCTTTTTCCGCATAACCTCCTTCTCTATTTCCGCATGAGCATAAGCATGAGCTTATGCTTATGCTTATCCTTAAGCATAAGCATAAGCATAAGCTCATGCTTATGCTCATGCATGAGCATGAGCTTATGCGTAAGTTTTCACATAAGCTTATGCGGAAATAGAGAATGAGAGAAGCTTATGCTTCTCTCATTCTCTTTTTCCGCATAAGCTCCTTCTCTTTTTCCGCATAAGCTCCTTCTCTATTTCCGCATGAGCTTATGCTCATGCATGAGCATGAGATTATGCGTAAGTTTCCGCATAAGCTTATGCGGAAATAGAGAATGAGAGAAGCTTATGCTTCTCTCATTCTCTTTTTCCACATAAGCTCCTTCTCTTTTTCCGCATAAGCTCCTTCTCTATTTCCGCATGAGCATAAGCTCCTTCTCTTTTTCCGCATGAGCTTATGCGTAAGCGGAAGCATAAGCATAAGCATAAGCTCATGCTTATGCTCATGCATGAGCATGAGCTTATGCGTAAGTTTCCGCATAAGCTTATGCGGAAATAGAGAATGAGAGAAGCTTATGCTTCTCTCATTCTCTTTTTCTGCATGAGCATAAGCATGAGCTTATGCTTATGCTTATGCTTATTCTTATGAGCTTATGCTCATGCATGAGCATGAGCTTATGCGTAAGTTTCCGCAGAAGCTTATGCGGAAATATAGAATGAGAGAAGCTTCTGCTTCTCTCATTCTCTTTTTCCGCATAAGCTCCTTCTCTTTTTCCGCATAAGCTCCTTCTCTATTTCCGCATGAGATAAGCTCCTTCTCTTTTTCCGCATGAGCATAAGCATGAGCTTATGCTTAAGCATAAGCATAAGCTCATGCTTATGCTCATGCATGAGCATGAGCTTATGCGCAAGTTTCCGCATAAGCTTATGCGCTTCTCTCATTCTCTTTTTCCGCATGAGTATAAGCATGAGCTTATGCTTATGCTTATGCTTATGCTTATGAGCTTATGCTCATGCATGAGCATGAGCTTATGCGTAAGTTTCCGCAGAAGCTTATGCGGAAATAGAGAATGAGAGAAGCTTATGCTTCTCTCATTCTCTTTTTCCGCATAAGCTTATGCGTAAGTTTCCGCAGAAGCTTATGCGGAAATAGAGAATGAGAGAAGCTCCTTCTCTTTTTCCGCATAAGCTCCTTCTCTATTTCTGCATGAGCATAAGCTCCTTCTCTTTTTCTGCATGAGCATAAGCATGAGCTTATGCTTAAGCATAAGCATAAGCATAAGCTCATGCTTATGCTCATGCATGAGCATGAGCTTATGCACAAGTTTCCGCATAAGCTCCTTCTCTCTTTCCGCATAAGCTCCTTCTCTATTTCCGCATGAGCATAAGCTCATGCTTATGCTCATGCATGAGCATGAGCTTATGCGTAAGTTTCCGCATAAGCTTATGCGGAAATAGAGAATGAGAGAAGCTTATGCTTCTCTCATTCTCTTTTTCCGCATAAGCTCCTCTTTTTCCGCATAAGCTCCTTCTCTATTTTCACATGAGCATAAGCTCCTTCTCTTTTTCCGCATGAGCATAAGCAGGAGCTTATGCTTATGCTTATGCTTAAGCATAAGCATAAGCATAAGCTCATGCTTATGCTCATGCATGAGCATGAGCTTATGCGTAACTTTTCGCATAAGCTTATGCGGAAATAGCAAATGAGAGAAGCTTATGCTTCTCTCATTCTCTTTTTCCGCATGAGCATAAGCATGAGCTTATGCTCATGCATGAGCATGAGCTTATGCTCATGCATGAGCATGAGCTTATGCGTATGTTTCCGCAGAAGCTTATGCGGAAATAGAGAATGAGAGAAGCTTATGCTTCTCTCATTCTCTTTTTCTGCATAAGCTCCTTCTCTTTTTCCGCATAAGCTCCTTCTCTATTTCCGCATGAGCATAAGCTCCTTCTCTTTTTCCGCATGAGCATAAGCATGAGCTTATGCTTAAGCATAAGCATAAGCATAAGCTCATGCTATGCTCATGCATGAGCATGAGCTTATGTGCAAGTTTCCGCATAAGCTTATTCGGAAATAGAGAATGAGAGAAGCTTATGCTTCTCTCATTCTCTTTTTCCGCATAAGCTCCTTCTCTCTTTCTGCATAAGCTCCTTCTCTATTTCCGCATATGCATAAGCATGAGCTTATGCTTATGCTTATGCTTAAGCATAAGCATAAGCATAAGCATAAGCTCATGCTTATGCTCATGCATGAGCATGAGCTTATGCGCAAGTTTCCGCATAAGCTTATGCAGAAATAGAGAATGAGAGGAGCTTATGCTTCTCTCATTCTCTTTTTCCGCATGAGCATAAGCATGAGCTTATGCTTATGCTTATGCTTAAGAATAAGCATAAGCATAAGCTCATGCTTATGCTCATGCATGAGCATGAGCTTATGCGTAAGTTTCCGCATAAGCTTATGCGGAAATAGAGAATGAGAGAAGCTTATGCTTCTCTCATTCTCTTTTTTCGCATAAGCTCCTTCTCTTTTTCCGCATAAGCTCCTTCTCTATTTCCGCATGAGCATAAGCTCCTTCTCTATTTCCGCATGAGCATAAGCTCATGCTTATGCTCATGCATGAGCATGAGCTTATGCGCAAGTTTCCGCATAAGCTTATGCGGAAATAGAGAATGAGAGAAGCTTATGCTTCTCTCATTCTCTTTTTTCGCATAAGCTCCTTCTCTCTTTCCGCATAAGCTCCTTCTCTATTTCCGCATGAGCATAAGCATGAGCTTATGCTCATGCATGAGCATGAGCTTATGCTCATGCATGAGCATGAGCTTATGCGTAAGTTTTCGCATAAGCTTCTCTATTTCCGCATATGCGGAAACATGAGCATAAGCTCATGCTCACCCATGAGCATAAGCATAAGCTCATGCGGAAAAAGAGAAGGAGCTTATGCGGAAATAGAGAATGAGTTTCCGCATAAGCTCTTTCTCTTTTTCCGCATAAGCTCTTTCTCTTTCTCTTTTGCGTGAGCATATGCGGAAATAGAGAATGAGAGAAGCTTATGCTTCTCTCATTCTCTATTGTTGCATATGCGGAAACATGAGCATAAGGTCATGCTCACCCATGAGCATAAGCATAAGCTCATGTGGAAAAAGAGAAGGAGCTTATGCGGAAATAGAGAATGAGTTTCCGCATAAGCTCTTTCTCTTTTTCCGCATAAGCTCTTTTTCTTTCTCTTTTGCGTGAGCATATGCGGAAACATGAGCATAAGCTCATGCTCACCCATGAGCATAAGCATAATCTCATGCGGAAAAAGAGAAGGAGCTTATGCGGAAATAGAGAATGAGTTTCTGCATAAGCTCCTTCTCTTTCTCTTTTGCATGAGCATATGCGGAAATAGAGAATGAGAGAAGCTTATGCTTCTCTCATTCTCTATTTCCGCATATGCGGAAACATGAGCATAAGCTCATGCTCACCCATGAGCATAAGCATAAGCTCATGCGAAAAAAGAGAAGGAGCTTATGAGAAATAGAGAATGAGTTTCCGCATAAGCTCTTTCTCTTTTTCCGCATAAGCTCTTTCTCTTTCTCTTTTGCATGAGCATATGCGGAAACATGAGCATAAGCTCATGCTCACCCATGAGCATAAGCATAAGCTCATGCGGAAAAAGAGAAGGAGCTTATGCGGAAATAGAGAATGAGTTTCCGCATAAGCTCTTTCTCTTTTTCCGCATAAGCTCTTTCTCTTTCTCTTTTGCGTGAGCATATGCGGAAACATGAGCATAAGCTCATGCTCACCCATGAGCATAAGCATAAGCTCATGCGGAAACTCTATTTCCCCCTTCTCTCATTTCCCCCTTCTCTCCTTCTCTATTTTCCCTCATCTCTTTTCCCTTCTCTATTTCCCCCTTCTCTCATTCTCTATTTCCTCATTCTCATTCTTTTCTTTCCTTTACATCTTCTTTTCCTCTTATCTTTCCCTCTTCTTTCCCTCTTTCCTTTCCCTCTTGTTTCCTTTCCCTCTTCTTTCTTCTTGCCTATGCCTATGCCTATGAGAATGCTCATGTTTGTTTTTTGTTTTCTGTTTTCGTGTTTGTGTCTATGTTAGACATGGGATCACGTCGCTCATTCGACGAGTACGGACAGCCTCCCAGGAGGAGAGCTCACGATCTATATGCTCCATAGGACTTTGATTCCTCTCAGGCGACTACCCCGAGGACTACCCCTGGTCCAACTCCTCTCGGTCCTAGCACTGTGACTACCCCTGGTCTGACCCCTCTTCCACGTAGCACTGCGACTACCCCTCAGGGGACTCCTTTTCTAGCCGCGCATGGCTTTGTCAGGACTCCCGATGAGTTTGTAGCGCAGATGAGCGATGAGGAGGCAGCGAGATTCTTCTCTCTGCTCTCTCAGAGGACCTCTGCAATTCCTTCCCCTACACCGACGGGTGGACGTACTGTCCAGCCATCCCCTCGCGCCCCTTCGACCACGGGATCATCACCTGCGCATGCCTCCTGCAAGGGAAGGAAGAGTAGGATGGGCGGCTCATGTTGTGCTGACTCAGGAGATGTAGACGAGTCAGCACACTCACGCTCCTTTAGGTCTCCACTTGGTCCCGAGACACAGTATCAGTCAGGTCCCTTTCCCTCTCCTACTCCCACAGCTACTCCTCGATCCGGAAGCGGTCACGCAGCTTCCACTCCTTCAGACTCTGCTACCGTCAGTCCCCCTTACTCATCAGGGGATCTCTCTTATCAAATCACATCTACCGGAGAGATAATAGAAGACAAAAAGGGCAAAGCAGTGATGGCCGCCATGAGGCGGTTGATGAGTCATCACTTCAAGAGCGGCATAAATATCGATTGACGGTATCAAGATGCCCAAAAGAAGCAGGCGGTGATCGATGAGTTAAAACAAAGATATCCTAATCCGCCAAATATGGAGTTTAATAACAATTATATGCTCGAGCACATGGGTTTGGTCCTAAAGCATCGCAGATCAACCTTGCGTACTTCCATTACAAAGGGGTTGGCTAAACCCAGTTGGGCAGACAAAGCTGATTGGAAGTACTTCAAGAAGCAACATAGGGACCATCCCGAAATGTTCGAGGGTCAGAGGAGGGCTGCGAAGAGACGGCTGGACGTCGTAGGTACTTCGCACTTTGGTGCAGGCGGACGGTATGCGTTCGAGGCAACCGTGGTAAGTCTACTTCTTCCCATTTAATGTATTGTTCTATTTGTTTTACTTACATATTACATGCACTTTAGCTAACTCTAACTCTCGTAAATTGAATCCACAGCAAGCTGCGATGGATCGTCTTCCTACGGATGCAGAGACGCAGCGCGCATTTCGGATAGGAACAAAGCCGTGGTTCATTGAGCAAGAGGCAATGGAAGCGACAGTCGATTGGGCTGAGGTGGCTGCTCGCATGGTATAAGTTTACTCCTACTTATAATCTCACTTTTTAATTTAAGTTCCAATCTAATTTTTGATTTATATGGTTCACTCTTAGGGTCAAAGCTCAAGCGTCCCATCATCAGAGACGAGCGATCAACAGAGGCAAGGATCGGACGCAGGTGCCGGGGACGAGGGAGAACACGCAGGTGTCGGGGACGAGGGAGAAGACGCAGGTGTCGAGGACCAAGGAACAGGCCAACAAGACGATTCGGATTCGGATTCGGATGAGTAGTGGTAGTAGCATTTTGTATATTCGCTCGTTAGAGCAATTTTGTATCGCCCTTTCACAGGGTAATTTTGTTACAAACACAGTTGTATATGTATATGCATTTCTTCCTCATCGTTCACAAGAACAATTTTGTATCACCCTGCAAGCAAGGGAAATTTTGTTATAAAAAACTTTCTTTTGTAATTATTTAAAAAAAAAAAGGATTAGTGGGGCTAAACAGGGCCAAAAGGAAGCCCTGTTTAGCCCCACTAACCCTTTTTTTTTACTTCTGTTAATCGTCACTATATAGCGACGTTTACCAGTGTCGCTATATAGCGACGATTAACAGTGTCGCTATATAGCGACGTTTGCATCATCGCTATATAGCGACGATTAACAGCATCGCTATATAGCGACGGTTTATAGCGACGCTCCTTTTCCGACGATTTTAACGACTTTTATAGCTACCTTTGCGCCCGTGAAAAAAAAAATTTTAATGTAAAAAGCGTCGGTATTTCCGTCAGAAAATGGCCTATGCCTTGTAGTGTAGATAGAAGCAAGGAGAGAGGGGCTAAGGAGAAAGCATGAAAAGGAGCTAGGCCTGGCCATGAGAGGAAATATATTTCAATTTGCTGAGAAAGGTAATCGTTCAGTTTTGTACATCACTTGTTAAAGCACCCAAGTTGGAAACCTCGGTTTGGAAAGTCACTCCTCATGGTTCTACAATTTGAAAGGCATCAAACTTTGACCATGGGCTTCTCCCCCCATATGAAGCATACCTGGCTTTGTACTAGTAGCTTCAATATTAGCTACATTTTCATCTCATTGTGTGTTTGTTAGAGTCTTATTTAAAATCAAATTTTCCTAAGATGTTTTGGCCATGAACATTAATGCTACATGGTTATCGCGTGATACATTTGTGCGACCTTCATGGCAGCAAAGATTTAATTACGACATAAGTGAAGTGCGGACTTTTATGAAAGTGCGTTTCCCGTACTCCCAGATTTTGGCATGGGTCGGCGGGTGTTGGGCGGACCAAGTCGGGGTTGGAGGCAACCTTTACAAGCTTTAGCCTATAAATACAAGAAGGAGGATCTTTATCCTGCAAGCTTCTAAACCGTCCAGAGCCTAAAATCCATTGCCTATCATTCACCAATCGCGGACAATCATGAACACTCTCAGAAGCGCATGGTGTTTCTTGTTGCTCGTCCTCCATGTTGGTGAGTTCCTAGTGCATAAGCAATTCCGTTATGGCTCCTTGCTGCTTGCTTGATGAGGCCTTTACTTTAAGTTTGCTGACGTTGAATGTCACGGCCGCAGTTGTGGCGATGGTCTCAGCGACCACTCTGAATGCGGTCAACAACGCCGGCTCAACACTGTGTGTCAAATACTGGGTACCGAACGGGGAGATTGGGGGCGCGTGCAGGGAGCTTCCAGCTCTACAAGGGCTGGAATCAGTGTGGAGTGTGGGAACCACGCCCATGTGGGAAGGAGCAACCATGTGGGCGATTCAAGGGGGGTGCGCTGGACAGGCATGCAACACAGGGCCTCCAAGCGGGGTGACACAGTTCGAGATCACAGTCGCAGGCTCTGGCAACAATGACTACTACGACGTCTCCGTGCAGGCGGGCTTCAACCTGGGCCTCAAGGTCGCTCCCACCAATCCTGCTTGTGCAACAGAGGATTGCCCCACTCCGGGCTGCCAAGGTGGTGTTCTATCCTGTCCCTCCGGCTCCACCGACTACGCCATCATCTTCTCGTGATCCTGCAGGCAGAACATTTTGCTCTCCACTAAAGTATTGCCTTGTATTCGCTCTTTTGGTTTCTTGTAACGATCTACCGCATAATAGATTCACCGCATCCTTAAGGGAGCATTTTGTGAATAGTTACGTGACTACCTTATTTGCAATCTTTTCGCTTGCAACTTGCACTCGTGAATTTCAAGATCAGTTCCCATCAAATAATAACGCATGGTAAAATTTGGACATGTCAAAATTTAAATTAATATCACTACTCCTTGTGGATCTAGAAAGTGTTATCCTTGAGGAATACCTCTAAGTGTTGACAACGTTTTTGTCAAAACTCTCTTGTAAAGTTAATAAACATCCATACATCCATGTACATACATATATGTATATGGTAAGGCTTGGCTAATCAAATATCCTTTATATCTAAACAATTGAGCTAAATTGGGAAAATTTGTGCAATTAATTCCATACTTCTATCTTTGCATTAATTTTTGTAGTTGTTTGTCTTACCTTTACATAATTTTTTGGTAGTTGCTTGTAGATTTTGGAGTTTCGATCACACTCCATACTATTTTTTGCTTAGTCGTGGAGAAGGAATTTTTTTTGCAAGAATTTTTGGAAATGCCAACAAAATCGATCTTTTTTTTTGCAATATCAAACTAGCTCATCTTGTGTAAACATTGTGCAAATATAGTAACCCTCTATTTATGAAAATGTTGTACATTATTTGAAGGAATCTTATTATGATCAAACAAAGTATTTAAAAAGAATCCCACTCTTTGTTGACATTGGCAACAAATTTTAGAGAAGAAAGCTCACAAAGTCAATTCCCCTAAAAATATAGCTACCCTCGAGTTATGAAAGTGTCGTATATTTTCACAAAGTCAATTCCCCTAAAAATATAGCTAGCCTCGAGTTATGAAAGTGTCGTATATTTTAAGGAATTATCTTATGATCAAATACAAGCTCTCAAATACAATTCCCCAATAAATATAGCTAGCCTCTATTGATGAAAATGCTATATAGTTGAAGGAATTGTCTTCCTATCGAACACATTAAAGCGTCTCTTAAGGAGAAGTTTGGGGGAGGACGATTGGGGACTCCATCATTGGATTTTAATTAGAGAATATGGACCATCAGATCTAAAATGGACCATTGGCAGTTTCAACATCCTTCGCAACTCTTCTTTTGTGGCTTGTCACTGTACCCCTCTACCAAAACCATCTAATGTTTGGCCTGCTGATCCAGAAGATCACGTACGTTGTACTTGAGAAAAAGTGAAAGATCATAAGATTGTGTATGTCTTGAGAGCTCATTATTAAAAGTGCAATCAAGAGGTAAGCTTTCAACTCGTTTCATCAAAGAAAATCCGTATTCTCGCATCGATCATTTGACTAATGAGATTTTTGTATCTTGCCTTTCTAAGCATTACAATCATCAACGATTTGCCCTTTCTCAGCATAATGATCATCAATGGTTTTCCATTTTGTGGAATCACCCAACCTCAAGAAAATTGCATGCTTCCTCCTGGCCAGATTATGCCCAGCACCCTCATGCCTACTGGCCCGATATTGCAAGATCATCTTCAATTCATCTGCGATGAATCATTGGGCCTCTGAGCTCCTCTTCTTGAAGCATATCAAAAAGTCTGTAAGGGATGCCTCTACAGACTTTGCAGGAAGTTGCAAGGTGCATCATCATGATTACTAGTGGCATGATCGCCTTCTTCGAAATGGTATTTAAAGCATCCTAGGACGATCCAACCAAGACTATCCATGCCTTCAAGATGGCCTTGACATTGAGCCTAGATATTCTTTTGGTGCTTCTTGAGTCATCTTATGCGTCACTCGGGACTCACACCACCATAATGACAGTGGTGGTGTTCGCATTTAACATAGTTGAACGACCCTTGCGGTCGGCTTGGATGGAAAGCACTACTCCTCCTGTGGAATCCATTACAAAGGGATTTATTAAATTTCCTTCAAGGCATCGACCTTTTTGTAATGCATAGTTATTGTTTGATTGACTTTCATTGAAGAGGAGAACTTTCCAAGGCGTCCTTTCTTATGTCTACTTTGGCGCTCACTACTACTACTATGGAATCCATCATATTGCCTTAGTATATCTAGTTAGAGCTATAACATCCTTATGCAATAGACACCCGTCTTTACTAGAGGCTAGGTGTGGTTATCCATACTTTCTCTAGACGTCATGCAAGAAAATGTTTCGTCTTAAGTTGTGCAGGAAGGAATAGCAAATACTTAAAAAGAAACTCATGTGTTTGCAAATCAACTTGAAGAACTCATTGATTTTACAATATTGAATGTTCTCTATTTTGCATTTATCATCTTGTTTATAATGATTAATAAAGAAGAACATACATATCAAAACTGGGATCATGCACTATATTTTTCGTGGCGAATCTTAATGTTGTGTAGCATCATTGCGGGTAATACTACCAAGAAGAGGGGCTACTACACAAAACATTATGGAAATATAGTAACCCTCTACTTATGAAAATGTTTTACATTTAAAGGAATTTGATTATGATCGAACAAATTAATTTTAAAACATCCCACTCTATGTTGAGATTGGCAAAAAAATTCATAGAAGAAAGCTTACAAAGTTCATTTCCCTAAAAATATAGCTAGCCTAGAGTTATGAAAGTGTTGTATATTTGAAGGAATTATCTTATGATCAAATACAGTACAAAAGAGAGAAAACATACCATTTTTTAGATAACTAGCTAGAGAAAGGAGGAGTTTGGAGAAGCAACTTTCCAAAGGGATTGGATTGCAGGGACAAGCATAAGCCTACAAACAAGGAGAAAGTACGCAAAGAAGGGAAAAAGGAGGAAGAGAAATACCAAAAAGAGAAGAGGTGAGCCTTCTTTCTTTCACCAGGCACAAGCATGAGGTGTCCCTTCCTTATTGTTAGCCATGGTGGGATATTGTAATTCACCAAGATTATGGGCCATGTCAACCAAGATGTTGAGTGTAACCCAAAAAGGTTCACACCGTCCATGGCGAGCCTAAGTTGTGAGTTGCGTGGCTCCCTCGCAAAGTCCCGCCATTGATTGTCTATGTGCTTCCAAGCTACACAATCTGTGGGAATCCTCAATGTGTCATCGACGAACCAATGAGATGCATGCCAAGTCATCAACTGTGCTATGGATTTGCATCGAAACAGGTGCTGTATTCTTGCAATGATGGGAAAGTGTCTCAAGACCTTTACTGAGATCTGCTCATCCTACAAGTCATCTCTATATCATTGTTCCCACACTTTGGACAACTAGCCAAATCTCCATGCTCATGGTGAAGATACCATGTAAGAAAACAATACAACGTATGTGCTCAACAGATAACAGGATCTCGTATGCAAGAGAGAAAAGCAGATAGTACGGAGAATCAAAAATTCGATTACTGTAAAACTGATACAATAGATGGCGCTGCCTCCCAGCCGTGCGCTCCGGTGAGAGAAGCTTCGATGGCATGCTGGAAACAGTAGAGGACGGAGGCTGGATGCTAAGGAATCAGGGTTGCTGTAGCTAGTGATGATGATGGGCTTCACGGGCTTGCTCTTATATAGCCACCAGTCATAGTCGGTTAGTCCCAATTGGTGACCGACCCAGTCCGCCCAAAATGACCGACTACGGGTCGGTCCCAAAATAGGCCACCGACCACATGATAGAACCATGGTGCAAAATAGAGCAACTAACCTATGGTTACCGTTCAGCCCAGAGCCATCCTTGAGCAAGTGGCCCTTTCATCTGCAGAGGCAGAGTACAGAGCCGCATTTAGTAGAAGGCAAAAAATATGGACGTGTACATGGCACCTTTGATAGAGGAGTTACAAATCTTATGGAGAAGAGTGCAAGTCTTTGATATTTTCAGAGCTCCTAGACATACTAATGACATTTTGGTTAAGTGAATCTTGATGTGAACCATGCATGACTACCCAGGATATGGAGAGTGCATAGGTGCGTAGTAGTGTCTTTATATGTATAATATAGGAGTATGCTTTTATGACTCTCTTTCGTATGCATGTCTTATACTAACACATCTATGCACACGTGCAAGACTTGTTACAAGTGGGTACCATGCTTGTCCTATTTGTGGACCGGGTTTGAAACGAGTTGCATGATACTCCAGACATATGAGGAAAAATGTTTATGAAGGTCATGCTCGATAAGGTCTTCTGTTAGGGCAGCTTGATTCACCACCACCATATTTGAAGGCAAGTGACTGGATTCAGTCTTGGAGGGCAAATGGAGAAGAGCCTCTTGTGGTATGAAGAGCATATCCATCTTTCATGACCTTCCTTATTGGGGTCAGTTACAAATCAATCATCTCTTGGATCCCATGCATATCTTCAAGAATGTGGGGGCTACTATTTGGACACACTTGGTTGGTTCCAAAGACTCGAGAGGAGTGCAAGAAGACTTGCACACTATGAATAGGATGCCTTGTTTGTGACCCCAAGTGTGTGCTCGCATAAAGTTGTCCTCCCAAAAGCAACATGGATCCTCTCCAAGAAGAGGAGGCAACGGTCAAGGTGGACATTGCCTCTTTTCAAACACCCATAGGGTACATGCATTGTTTGAAAGGAGCATTTTCAAAGGACAATGAGCTTAGTGGGCCCAAGTCCCATGATTGGCACAAGGTCTTACAGGTATTCTAAGCTATAGGATTAGTGTACCGATAATCATGATGTGTTAGTGTAATGATGATTATGTTATAATATTGACATGACTTCTTTGTTGCTTGGATAGTTCATCCTCCTAATTACAGTGAAAGGGTGCTTATAATAAGATGTTAGAAATGCTATATTCAAGATCATTGGTATTGTGAGGTATGCTTACTATCAAATCACATTGATTGCAATTTCTTCAATTTAAGTTGAATAATTTGTAGACTGATTATGAATATATTTTACATGGGCATGTGAAATAGGTGGATATCTCAAAAAGAGATATATTATTAGCATGACTTCTTTGTTTCTTGGATAGTTCATCCTAATTACAGTGAAAGGGTGCTTATAATAAGATGTTAGAAATGCTATATTCAAGATCATTGGTATTGTGTTATATTATTATGATTATGTTATATTATTGACATGACTTCTTTGTTGCTTGGATAGTTCATCCTCCTAATTACAGTGAAAGGGTGCTTATAATAAGATGTTAGAAATGCTATATTCAAGACCATTGGTATTGTGAGGTATGCTTACTGTCAAATCACATTGATTGCAATTTCTTCAATTTAAGTTGAATAATTTGTAGACTGATTATGAATATATCTTACATGGGCATGTGAAATAGGTGGATATCTCAAAAAGAGATCTCCATATCGAGCATCGAAAAGCTAGGGTGGACTCCATGAAAGCATCATTTTGGATCATGAAATAAAATCTTTGTGACAAATCTCAATGTTGTGTAGCATCATTTTGGGTAATAGTACTAAGAACAGGATCTACTACAGGAAACGCCTAGGAATGTTTAGATATAATATCTAGGGTAGTTTAGGGTTATTAATAAGCCAAAAAATTAAAGAGTGGGCTGATGCCCAAACATATTGTCATGCTCATAAAGCTACAAAACATGGAAGAGAATATAGTGTAAATGTTTAGAAGCAAAGTATGATTTTGATGTACACTCTCTTTTTTAGAAATCAATACAAATGAACTAGGTCTTTGTTATGCACATTATATGTCACCTTTCCTTTTCATCCCTTTGTTGCAACATAGAAATTATCTCAGGGGGATCACTCATCATATGTAACCCTATCACGTGAGTTCAACAGAAGGATATTTTTAATTCTTAAATTTCTCAAAAATTAATATACATAAGGGAGCATTTAAAATGAAATGTAAAAAAATTTACATATTTGCATAGAAAAAGGGTACATTTTATTAAGGAAAATTTACAGATAAGGGCTTTTACAAATAGGCCTCGAACGCACGTGATATAGAGGGTTCATATATAGTGACACCCCTGAGGAAATTATATGCCTTGAAATGTCAATTATAATGACAACAGCCTAAAGAAGTCATATAAATTATATATATATATATATATATATATATATACATACATAAATATATACATATACATATAAACATACGTACATACCTAAGAGCCCTCACATCTTTACATTTACAAACTCAAGTTGCATTCATAAAAAGTGAAAAAGAGCCTTGTAATCCACAGTTTTGAAAAATGAGAGCCCATCACTATCTTCCCCTCCCCTTATGCTAGCTTCCCTTCCCCTTATGATAGTCATATTAAGGAAGTTGCCTCTTATGCTAGTCATTTGGTTATCTAGACCCAAGGCCTTGATTTCCATTGTTTCTTTTATTTCCAAAGTTTAAAGGGGGTAAATCCACCATGGATCATAATCGCCACATGTGCAAGGTCAAAGAATGATAATGGTCAATCTACGTCGACCATAAGTATATCATCCATGAAACCTATAAACATTCCTAAAGCTCATGAGTACATCCCATTGGTCCAATTTCCACATTCAGAACATAGCTTTAAATTCATACTAGAATATGTACAAATTGCACCATAGAGGTGAGCATAAAAACCTGTTTGGATACCATCTATTTGTTGGAACACTTCCCCTCCCAAGTGGATATGAATGATCCCTAATAGCCAATTATTTAGTTCAATGCATCTTTCTAGTGTAATGTGGATACTAGTACCGCTTCTTTTATCCCTCCAAGTAGCCTACTTCTTTTCAAAGTGCAAGCTAATATATTTTTGATCTTGCTTCTCAAATGCCCATGCAATCACCTGAGTCATGACTTTCTTCATGCCCCATTCCCCTTTCAAGAGGATATTCTCATAACCTTTTCCAATGTCCGTTGTGAACATGAAATGAATCTTGTTTGGTAGGTTAAGCTTGACTTCATAGATCAAATTCACTATCCAAAAGGTGCTGAATGAAATACCCGTACTATTCCAAATCTCTTTTTGGAGATCACTGGAGAATCTCTTAATAGGTTCCATATATCCTTGTAAGATCAATGTCATAGTTGATGCCACTTCCAAATGCATGAATGGGTGTTGGTGATCCAATAAAATGAGTCCTTTTGGGCCTTGTATGTGGCCATCAAATAAGGTAATGATAATGAGTCTAGTGAGAAGTGTAAGTCAAGGTGATTGATCTCTCTGATCAATCGATTGAGGATAAATGGATCCTTTACCAATTGGAAGTCATTACTTACTAATATCTCCCTTGCTTTGGTATATAAGAAGCTTCTATGTCACATGAAGGCCGGTTTGATGTCAGCCATTTAATTTCTTCAATCACCTCCCGTTGTTTAATGAGTGAAGGGGTCTCTTTGAGTATTAATCCTTTCATAGCTGACTCATATACTTTATCCCTATAGAAACTAATAAAGTGTGGTTCCAACTCACGAAAGGGTATCCCAAGGGTTGAGTTTAGAGTTCCTTATTTATGCTAGATGTGATGCTCCAATTTTGTATATGAAATATTTGGGATATATATCATAGATAGTGTTCAAAAAGGATGGTTTTGATGTTTTGAAGGTTTTGGGAATGTTTGATGTCGGTCGAAAAATTTTGGTTTTTGTCCATTATGGTGTCGGCTGGATTTTGCGGCTTGATTTTGAGTTGGTTAGAGAAATAATTTGAAGAAACTCAGTATGAGAGAGTTTTAGATCTTGTTGAGTAGAAAAACTTTGTTCCAATGAAAAATTTATCGTTCACTCGTTTGCATGCCTATATGGAGGTCAGAAGTTGCTTACAAAGTGGTTTTGAGCTAAAAGTGCATCTAGATTTCCGTGTCAAGAATCGCAGGCATTAGATGGAAGTCGAGATGGAAGAGTTGGCCATGGAAGGTCAAATGCAAAGGGAAAGAAGAGGGTCCGATGTTCGAGATGAGCTATTAAGCTTGTCCATTGGATCTACGAGGCAGGCGTGGTGATGCTCCGAACAAGGCCATTTTCATGCCTTAAATTTGAAAAAAAAGAAAAAAAAAAGAGAGACGTCGAGATTCCATATGCGTTTGCTATCAAAAGCGCACGCTAAAAGGTGGTGAAAAGCACATGCACGCAAGCTATTTTTTGGCCGATTTTGGGGGCTTTCAGCCGCTTTTTGAGAGTCGTGAAAGGCTATAAAAGATGAGGAGATCGTGAGAAGCAGAACACACAATTCAATGCACACATACCGAGGCTGTGCAAAAGAGAAGAGAAGGCACGTATCTCGAGGTTGCACGAGCGAAGAGAAGGCATGCATATCGAGGCACTGTGAAAGTGATAGTTGCACACGCGAATCGAGGCAGCGCAAAGAAGAAGATAAGATCAAGATATTTTGAGAGTGAGAGTGAGAGCGAGAGTGTGATTGAGATTTGATCATCTGATTTGAACATCTTCATGCGAGTGAGAGTGAGAGTGAGATAGCTCGGGTGGTATCGAGCTCCTTCTCGGAGTGATTCTTCTCTAAAAATTATTATAAAGACTCATCAGTTTGATTCATACTGGAATCTCTCTTCTTGTTCATTCGTGATTATTATCTTGCTACAATTTTGATCGTGATTGTGAGGGAACAGTGCGTGACAAGTGGTATCAGAGCTCGGTTTCAATGGCAAACAATGAGGCAATTATGAAGAAACTAGAAGAACAAGATTCATTGATTCGAAGGCTAACCATGGAATTAAATAGATTGTCCAAAGGAAAAGGCATAGCGGATGATGGAGCTAGTGGTGGTGCTGCTGGCAGAAATTTAGAAGATGAAGAGGTCTATGTCGAGCTTGGTGCCACGGTACCGAGCCGAGCACGCCCTTAGGTGTGTTATCTGACCAAGTGCTTATTGGATGAGTGTGCCTCTTTGAGAACATTTCAATACCACCTAGGTTAAGGCATACGAAAAGTTTTGTGCCCATCGGATATCCTTTGCATGGTCGATTGAGCATTAAATACTATTTTTGCTCTAGTGTCATGCACATCCGCAAAAATACACGCCCTTAGGTGTGTTATCTGACCAAGTACTTATCGGATGGGTGTGCCTCTTTGATAACATTTCAATACCACCTAGGTTGTAGTGTAGGAAAAGTTTTGTGCCAATCGGATATCCTTTGCATGGTCGATTGAGCATTAAATACTATTTTTGCTCTAGTGTCATGCACATCCGTAAAAAACACGCTGCTAGGTGTATTATCTGATAAAGCTCTTATGGGATGGGCATGCCACTTTGCATGTAAGTCAATTCCACCTAGTTGAAGGTGTGTGCAAAGTATTGTGCCCATCGGATATGCTTTGCATTGTTGATCAAGCATAAAACACCGTTTTTACCTTAGTATCAAGCACATTTGTAAAAAAACATGGTCCTAGGTGCGGTATCAGATCAAGTACTTATCTAACCGACACACCACTTTTCATGCAACTCAATAACACCTAGGTTGAGATGGGTGCAAAGTATTGTGCCCATCGGATGTACTTTGCATGATATATCACGTATTAAACTCCGTTTGTGCCTCAATGTCATGCACAACCATAAAAAAACACGCTTTTAGGTGTGTTATCCGACCAACTGCTTATCAGATGGGTGTACCACTTTGCATGCAATGCAATACCACAATTTTTGAGACTCATGCAAAGTATTGTGCCCATCGGATATGCTTTGCATTGTCGAACAAGCATTAAACACTATTTTGGCCTTAGTGTCATGCACAACCGTCAAAAAACGCGGTCCTAGATGTGTTATTCGACTAAGTACTTATAGGATGGGCACGCCACTTTGCATGTAAGTCAATAATACCTAGGTTGAGATGTGTGCAAAGTATTGTGATGATCACATATGTGTTGCATTGTTGATTAAGCATAAATCAACATTTTTTCCTTAGTGTCATGGACAACAACCAATAAAAAACATGGTCCTAGGTGTGATATTCTAAAAAGTACTTGTCAGATGGGGGAGCCACTTTGCAAGAAAGTCAATTTCAACTAGGTTGATGTGCGTGCAGAGTATTGTGTCTATCAGTTATGCTTTGCATGGGGGATCACACATTATATACCATTTTTCCCCTAGTGTTATGCACATCCGTCAAAGAACACGCTCTTAATAGCTATATTATCATACCAAGTACTTATTGAATGGGCATTCCACTTTGCATCGAATACCATACCACCGCTTTTGAGGCACATGCAAAGTATTGTGCCCATCGGATATGCTTTACATGGTAGATTGAGTATTAAATACCGTTTTTGGCCTTGGTGTCATGTACAACCGTCAAAAAACATGATCATAGGTGTATTTTTCAAACAAGTACTTATCGGATGGGGATTCCACTTTGCACACAAGGCAATACTTCCTAGGTTGAGGAACGTGCAAAGTCTTGTGTCCATTGGATATGCTTTGCATAGTCGATCGTACATTATACACCATTTTGTTCCTAGTGTTATGCACAATCGTCATAAAATACATTTGGAGGTGTGTTATCCGAACAAGTACTTATGGGATGGGTGCACCACTTTGTATGCAAGTCAATACAACCTAGGTTGAGGCGTGTACAAAGTTTTGTGCCCATCCGAGAAATGTAGATGCGATAATATTAGAAAATTCTCGGTATGTGTATATGTATGTGTGTGTGGCAAACAATTTTGAAACAACAAAGTAAACACCTAGTGCACAAATTATGCACTTCATACCTTGAGTAAATAAGCTTGTTGATGAGGATAAATACACCCTTGAATAAAAGCACAGTTGTTGTATGACCACAATAGGATCGCTTTGACACTTGTGATTTTGCCCACATGTAAGTTTGCAAATAGTATAAAAAATCATATAATAATATATTAATAGTTTGCAAATATACATGTATAGCAAGTGAGTAATGGGAAGTGGAAGTGGGAGTGAGGAGGGAGGAGTGGAATGGGAGAGGGAAGTAATAGGGGTGTATGATAATAAGTATAAAAAATAGTATAATAATATATTAATAGTTTTCAAATGGCAAGTGAGTAATGGGAAGTGGAAGTGAGAGTGGGGAGGGAAAAATGGAATGGGAGAGGGGAAGGTAATAGGGGAGTAGGATAATAAGGGAGTGAAATGAGTGAGGGGAGTTAATAGGGGATGAAAAAGAGGAGGGTGAGATGGGGAAATATGGGATTTTGGGAAATGGGAGGAGTATGGGACGTGGTGGAAATGTGGGATGGGAGTGGTGGCAATGGGGGAGGAAGAAGAAATGGATGGGGGGAGGGCTAATGGAAGATTGGGATGAGGGATGGGGGTCCAATGGGAGAGGGGGAGTAATGGGAGCCAATGGGAGATAAATGAAAAGCCAATAGGAGAGAGGGGAGGAATGGAAAGCCAATAGGAGAGGAGGAGGAAAACCTAATTTTTCTTATATATAGTCTTCCTTCTTCATTCATTCTCCCCTCATTTCATTCATTGAAGCAAGAAAGCAAGGACGATCAAGAAAGCAAGGAAGGAAGAGCAAGAAAGCAAGAAAGAGCAAACTTACAAACTTTTTCCAGGTACTTGCAAAATTTTTTGATTAATTCTTTATCTAGATTTTTTTTTTAAAATTTAAAGAGAGAGGAACTAGAGAGAGAAAGGTTCCTGGTGGCCGCCAGGAGGGGAGGAGAAGGCGAGGATGGAGGGGCGGGAGGGGAGGGAGGGGGAGGCGAGGGAGAGGCAGGGGCAGGGTCGAGGGGGGGAGGAGGGGCGAGGGGAGCCGGGGAGGGAGGGGGGAGGGAGGGGCAGGGGTGAGGACGGGGTCGAGGGAGGGAGGGAGGGGGGGGGTTTTAGCGGGGTCAAGGGAGGTAGGGAGGAGGGGAGGAGGGAAGGGCGGGGGCAGGGGGGGGAGGGGGAGGGAGGGAGGGAGGGGGGGGAGGGGGGAGGGGAGGGAGGGGGTGGAGCCGGGTGGGGGAGGGAGGGGGGGTTTGGCGGTCGCGGCAGCCAGAACCCCCTAGAGGGGGGAGGGGGGGGAAGGGGGGGTCGGTCTGGTGGGGGAGGGAGGGAGGGGGGGTCTGGCAGTTGTGGCCACTAGGACCCCCTGGAGGGGTGGGGGGAGGGGGGCAAGGGGGGGTCTGGCTGCCGCAGTCGCCAGAACCCCCTGGAGGGGGGGAAGGGGGGCAGAAGGGGGGGGTCTCGCGGCCGCCAGAACCCCTTGGAGGGGGGGGAGGGGAGGGGGGGAGGGGAGCTGGGTGGGGATGGAAGGGGGGGGGTCTAGCGGTCACGGCTGCCAGGACCCCCTCGTCGAGGGGGGGAAGGGGGGCGGAAGGGGGGGGTCTGGCGGCCGCGGAAGGGGGGGGTCTAGCGGTCACGGCTGCCAGGACCCCCTCGAGGGGGGGAAGGGGGGGTCTGGCGGCCGCGGCTGCCAGAACCCCCTCGAGGGGGGGGAGGGGAGGGGGCGAGGGGAGCCAAGTGGGGGAGGGGGGGAGGGGGGGGTCTGGCAACTACAGTTGCCAGGACCCCCTGGAGGGGGGAGGGGGGGAGGGGAGGGAGGGGGTGGGGGAGGGGGAGTGAAGGGGAGGGCGAAGAAGGGGGAACCGACTGGCAGATGCAAGCCATCACCCGGCTTCGATCTTTACTATTATACACATCAGTCGAGGCAAGGCAAATCCAATTGGCCAAAGCGGATCATCTCCTAGCCTAAATGAGACATAAACAAACATCTCTTCTTGCGTCTTTTACTCTCCCTCTCTCTATTTCCCTCTCTTCCTTTTACTCTCCCTCCCTTTCCTCTCTCTCTTTTACTCTCCCTCCCTCTCTTTCTCCTCTCTCTCTATCTCTTTCAATCCCTCTCTTTCCCTCTCTCAAACAGCCTACTGACAATCTGCCATGCGGGTCATCACCTGGCCTAATAGATTGACTCTAAAAGCTCTAGAATCTCACCAAAAGTTAGAAAGCGGGAGCTGCGGCCGGAAAGCGACAGGTTTGGGAAGGTGGTTATGGTGGGAGGAGAGTCCTTTTATAGGATTTGCCATAGACACCACCAGTAACGATCTCAACATACAATATTTCTTATCCTTCCCAATCGGACGATCAAGGGTGTCACACGTGCTGATTGGACATGTATCGCATGCTATAGGCAAGTTATGACGGTGTCTACTGCTGCCCTAAAAAACACCACCAATAGAGATGAGGGACCGTGTGGCTTGGTATGGCTAGCTACCAGGTGGTGTTCTCATAATGGTACCTTAGGGTAAGGGCATACACTGCATGGTGGTCTTCCGGTCGACAACCGATGTAAAGAACCACATTTTTTTGCATTTAGGTCATTAGGACGTGATCTTTAATTGAAAAGTACATATTTTTATTTTAAAAAACGTGCTTGTTAAATCCCTTATCATAATGATACAGGTTATTTTGAATGATATCTAAAGACACATGGATGAACTCTTTTATTCATTTTCAATGCAATGTCTTTTCTCTCAACATTCTTTTGATTAATGTCTCTTTGAATATAAAACAGTGTATTGATGGTATATCAATAACAAGCTCTTACTTTCTTTGAAAATGAGTTTTTGAGTATTGGCATGCTTTTCGTAGTTGTCCTTCCTTTGAAAATAAGTTTATGTTATTTTTGACGCTTTAGGGATTATGTCATGATATTTCTTTTAAAGATTAGTTTATGCTATTTATATAAATTGACTATATATTGAAGTTTAAGTTTAATTTTATTCTTTTCCATTAGATTATCAAAGTAGCTCTATAAAACCTTTAGCAAATCTATATTTATTACTTAGTAAATTGATTCTTAATTTTTCCTATAAAGATAAATTCGATTGCAAATTTATCTATATAGAATAACTTAGCATTGTGTATATAGATTATAATTTACTATATAGCAAATGTTCTATAAATTTTTAACTATATAGACAATGCTAAGGATTTCTATATAGATAAATTTACTAGATCTAATCTATTAAAATCATGTTGTAGGTTTTCTATATAGTGAAGTTATTTGCTATATAGTCGATGTAGGAAATGTTCAAAGTTTACTAGTCCAGACTTTGATACATTGAATTGTACCTAGCAAAGTCCATTTTTTTCCCTATATAAACAAATTGTCGATATTTGGGGTGAACATAACTACAAGCTTGTTGATCACGAAACCAAAATATTTTTGGAAAAAATCACTACGAGCATGCCGATCATGAAAACCAAGATAGGAGTAGTTATCACACAAACCAATGTAACATTTCACTCTAAACTACGATCGAGGCGTGCAATAGCTAAAGACAAAGAGCACAACTAGAACTACAATCTATTTGTAAAGCCATCTTTGATCGTTTTGCCACCAATAAATTTCTAAAATTTGCACATCAGAAGACCTCTAAAAAGCCACAACAAGTTAGAGATGTCATAATTGATAAAATATAATAATGGATGAGATACTGAAATAGCTATGTAATGAAATAAACAAGTACTACTTCCTATCTTTCTTTGTAAGAGTGAGTATATAGTAGTGGGACCATTGTTTCTCTGATACCACAACTAGACAAAGCAACTATAGACGTGCTTGATAGATGCGTAAAATAGCAAGCATGTCTATAGGCGTTGCTAGAATAGTGAAAATGTAGGTGCATCTAATAGCGCATCTATTAGTGCATCCATTTGTGCGTCTATTAGCGCGTCTGCATTGTGAATTAGATTCGGAGTTAGACATGGATTTAGATGCAAAACAAAGAATAAAAAAAGTGAGATTTCGGTGTAGGCTCATGAATGTACATCACTACTTTCCAAACATTACCCATGATTACCAAATCAATTAAATAAGCAATCTAAATTATTAAAAGCTCCTAACTTATGCATAACATTCTATACAGCGACCTTGCTCATGCATCCCCTAGCATACTCCCATTCTTCCATTGTGATATGCATCCCCTCATCTCTCGCTTCTCTCTCCATTTCATCAAGTAGCCAATCCACATGACTATCCTTTGGAAGTGCTCTTAGATGTCGAGGCTATGGCACATGAGATCCGTGGTGTATAAGAAAGAGGGCCCTTTCTCCTTGTCTTCTGGCCTTTGCATCCTCATATCTTGTCACTCATCTTTTGATTCCATCACTATTAAGCATGCTATTTAAAAATATAGATCTTGTTTAAAAAATTAATTTAACCCTAAACCCTAAACCCTAAATCTTAACCCCTAACACCCAAACCCTAAACCCTAATTCAGACCCTTGAAACCATAAACCCTAAATCTTAAACCCTAATTTCTAAACCCTAACTTCTATACCCTAATCCCTAATTCGTAAACCCTAACCCTTAATCCCTAAGCTCGAAATCCTAAACCCTAATCCCTAAACCTAAATCCTAAACCCCTAAATCCTAATCCAAAAACCCTAACCCCTAATCTCTAATCCCAAAATCCTAAACCCAAAACCCGAATTCCTAAACCCTAACCCTTAAACCCTAAACCCTAACACCTAAACCTAAATCCTAAATCCCTAAATCCTAATCCATAAACCCTAACCCCTAACCCCTAATCTCAAAACCCTAACCCCTAATTCCTAAACCCTCAATCCTAATCCTAGACCTCTAACCCCTAACCCCTAAACCCTAAACCCTAAATCCTAAACCCTAAACCCTAACCTCAAAACCCTAAACCTAAACCCTAACCCCTAATTCCTAATCCTAAACCTCTAACCCCTAAATCTTCAACCCTAAACCCTAAATCCTACATCGTAAACCCTAACTTTTAAATCCTAACCTATAAACCCTAATCCCTAATCCCTAAACCCAAACCCCTAATCCCTAAACAGTAAATGTTAATCTTGACTCTCTAAATGCTCAACCCTACCCAATAAAAACTAATCCCTAATCTCTAAACCTAACTCCCAAACCCTAAACCCTAAACCCTAAACTTCAAACCCTAACCCCCAAACCCTAAACCTTAAACCCTAAACCCAAAACCCTAAATCCTAAATCCTACCCTTCAAACCTAAACCCAAACCACCAAACCCTAAACCCTAACCCCCAAACCTTAAACCCTAAACCCTAACCCCCAAACCCTAAACCCTAAACCCTACCCCCAAACTCTAAACCCAAACCACCAAACCCTAACTCACAAACCCTAAACCCTAAAGCCTAACCCCCAAACCCTAAGCCCAAACCACCAAACCCTAAACCTTAAATCCTATGAGTGTTTTCAGTAATATCATTTATTTAAGTAATATTTTTAATTAGCATTCATAAGTAGCA
Source organism: Dipteris shenzhenensis (assembly GCF_047967505.1). Classification (NCBI taxonomy): domain Eukaryota; kingdom Viridiplantae; phylum Streptophyta; class Polypodiopsida; order Gleicheniales; family Dipteridaceae; genus Dipteris; species Dipteris shenzhenensis. The sequence goes on from NC_141605.1 coordinate 36,526,240, forward strand.
GTGGAATTGATAGTAGGAATGTGGGAATGGGAGTGGGAGTTGGGAGGGTGGTAGTGGGAGAAAGGGAGAGTGGGAGTGTGGAAGTGGTAGTGGGAGTAGGAGAGGGGAGGTGGGTGTGGAAGTTGGAGAGGGAGTGGGATTGTGGGAGGTGGGGATGGGGGTGGGGGTGGGAGGATGGGAGTGGGAGTGGGAATGGGGGAGGTGGGGGTGGGGGTGGGAGAATGGGAGTGGGAGTGGGAGAGGGAATGGGAATGGGGGAGGTGGGGGTGGGGTGAGGGTGGGAGGATGGGAGTGGGAGTGGGAGGGGTGGGGTGGGAGAGGGAGTGGGAATGGGGGAGGTGGGGGTGGGAGAATGGGCATGGGAGGGGTGGGGTGGGAGGATGGGGGTGGGAGTGGTGGGAGAGGGAGTGGGAGTGGGAATGGGGGAGGTGGGGGTGGGAGAATGGGAGTGGGAGTGGGAAAGGGAGTGGGATTGGGGGGGAAGGGGTGGGGGTGGGAGGATGGGAGTGGGAGTGGGAGTGAGAGGTGGAGATGGGAGGATGGGAGTGGGTGGGAGAGGGAGAGAATATAATATGATGGAGAGGCCAATGGGAGAGGAGATAATGATATAGAAGGACCAATGAGAGAGAATCACTTAAAACCCTAGTTTTCTTATATATACTCTCCTCCTCTCATTGTTTCTCCCATTTCAACAAGGAAGAGCAAGAGGAGAAACAAAAAGAGGAGCAAGAGCAAAAGCAAGCACAAGCATAGATCTCAACTTTCTTCCAAGTACTTTTTTTTAAATTTGTATTCTTTGAAATTTTATTATTGAGAGAGAACTTAGAGAGAGAGAGAGAAAAGTGAAGGAGAGACTTTTAGAGAGAGATTGAAAGAGAGAGAGTTTTGCTGCCTCGGCAGCAAAAGAGAGAGAGAGGGAGAGAGAGGAGAGATGTTTAGAGAGAGAGAGAGGTGAAAGAGAGAGAGAGAGAGTGAGAGAGAGAGGGGAGGGCAGCGCAAGAGGAGAAAGAGAGAGAGGGGGCTGCGATAGAGGAGAGAGAGAGAGAGGGAGGGAGAGAGCCGCGAGAGAGAAACGAGAGGGAGAGAGAGGGGAGAGAGAGAAAGGACAGCACGAGACCAGAGAGAGGTGAGAGAGAGATAGAGGGAGAGAGAGAGAGGGGGGAGAGGGCTACGTGAGAGGCGAGAGATGAGAGGGAGAGAGAGGCGAGAGAGAGAAAGAGAGAGAGGGAAAGGAGAGAGAGCACGAGAGGGGGAAAGGGAGATGACACAGAGAGAGAGGCGAGAAGAGAGGGAGAGAGAGAGAGCACGAGAGAGGGAGGGGGAGAGAGAGAGAGGGGGGACACGTAGCACGAAGGAGAGAGAAAAAGAGAGAAAAGAGAGAGAGAAAGGAGAGAAAGAGGCACGCTACCACAGCAGCGCACCAGAGAGAGACAGTGAGAGCAGAGAGAAGAGAGAAAGAGAGAGGGGCGTGAGAGATAAAGAGAGAGAGAGAGAGAGAGGGAGAGAGAGGAGAGTGTGGGAGAGGCGCACTGCCACGGCAACGCGAGAGAGAGACAGAGAGAGAGGAGAGAATGGAGGGAAGAGAGAGATAGAGAGCAAAGAGAGGAGAGAAAGAGAGGGGCGAGAGAGAGAGAGAGAGAGAGAGAGAGAGAGAGAGAGAGAGGAGAGAGTGGGAGAGAGAGAGAGAAGAGAAAGAGAGGCAAGAGAGAGAGAGAAAGGAGAGTGTGGGAGAGGCGCACTGCCGCGGCAGTGCATGAGAGAGAGAGAGAGGAGAGAATGGGAGAGAGAGAGAGAGAGAGAGAGAGAGAGGAGAGAAAGAGAGAGGTGTGCGAGAGAGAGAGAGAGAGAGAGAGAGAGAGAGAGAGAGAGAGAAAGGAGAGTGTGGGAGAGGCACGCTGCTGCGGGAGCACGCGAGAGAGAGAGAGAGAGAGAGAGAGAGCAAAGAGAGGAGAGAAAGAGAGAGGGGTGAGAGAGAGAGGGAGAGAGAGAGAGAGAGAAAGAGAGAGAGAGAGAGAGTGGGAGAGAGAGAGTGGGAGAGAGAGACGCACTGTCGTGGCAGCGGTAGCACGAGAGAGAGGAGAGAGAGAGTGGGAGAGAGGGAGAGAGAAGAGAGAGGAGAGAAAGAGAGGGGGGCACGTGAGAGAGAGAGAGAGAGAGAGACAGAGAGAGAGAGAGGGGAGAGAATGGGAGAGAGGTGCACTGCGCGTGAGAGAGAGAGAGTGGGAGGGAGAGAGGAGAGAGTGGGAGGGAGCACAAGAAAGAGAGGAGAGAGTGGGAGGGAGAGAAAAAGAGAGAGAGAGAGGGGCGCATTGCCATGGCAGCGAAAGAGAGAGAGAGAGAGAGAGAGAGAGAGAGAGAGAGAGACAGAGAGAGTGGGAGAGCGAGAGAGAAGAGAGAGAGGTGCAGTGCGCGAGTGAGAGAGCGAGAGAGAAAAAGAGAGGAGAGAGTGGGAGAGAGAGAGAGTGTGTGTGTGTGTGGGAGAGTGAGAGAGAGAGAGAGAGAGAGAGAGAGAGAGAGAGAGAGAGAGAGAGAAGAGAGAGAGATGAGAGAAAGAGAGAGAGAGAGAGAGAGGGGGGATGAGAGTAGGCAATGCGAGAGAGAGGAAATAGAGAGGAGAGGGGAGAGGATATAAAAAGGAGAGGAAAGAGAGAGAAAGAGAGAGAGAGAAGAGAAAAAGAGAGGGAGAGGAGATACGCGCGAGAGAGAGAAGCATACTAGCATGAGAGAGAGAGAGAAGAGAGACAGAGAAGAGAAAAAGAGAGGGAGAGGAGATACGCACGAGAGAGAGAAGCATACTAGCATGAGAGAGAGAGAGAAGAAGAGGAAGAGAGGAAATGAGAGAGATTGACGAGAGATGAAAATTTAGAGAGAGAGGGAGCAAGAGAAAGTACGAGAGAGTAAGAATGAAAGATTGTGACTCTCAAAGATAGAAAATCTTACCAATGAGGAGAAATGAGTGGGCGACGATCAAGGAGGGATAAAGGAGAGATGTTTTGATGGAAGAATTTGGGAGCTACAATCAATGAGGGATATTAGAGGAGAGATAGTGAAGGAGAATGTAAATGTGTGGAAACTTGCAAACAAAGCTATCTACCTTGGTGTGTGATTTAGTTGAAATTTAAATAAACAAAACTATAAACCTTGGTGTTTGAAAAGAGAAACGTGTGGAAACTTGAATTGAAATTAAATTTCCCACCTTTTTGAAACTACGAATCCTTGTGTTTGAAAAGACAAACATGTGGAAACTTGAAAATTGTGTGAAAAGACAACCTTGTGTTTGAAAAGATAAACGTGTGCGAAAAGGAAAACTTGTGGAAACTTGAATTTAAAATTTTCTTTTTTGTAAAATTTAAAATGAGTTTCACTTTCATTTTCAATTTACTAGTTTAATTTCTTAATTAAAATTTTTGAAATATAGTAGAAAAAAATGCATTTTGTGTTCGAATATAGAAAGTATAATTTTAATTTTATCACATTATTGAAAATTTTAAAAGTAGTTTAACTTACATTCCTATATTATTAGTTTAATTTATTTCTTTTTAGGGAGAATTAATATATTCTTCTACGTAAATATTAAATTTTTTATTGTAAGTCTTATTTTCTTAATTTTACGTTTATATTTTTATATTTTTTCATAAACTTTAAGTTAAATTAAATTTATTTATATTTCAAATTTTGTGATTTCAAACTAATAAGAATTTACTTTGTCAAAATTTAAACTTCTTATGATTGTGAATTTTAAATTCTTATTAGTTTTAAGTTAAATTAATTTGAATTAAAAAAGAGTTTGGGGGTTTGGGTTTAAGGCTTAGGGACTGGGAGTTTAGGGTTTGGTAGTTAGGGCTTAGGGTTTGGGGTTAGGGGCTAGGGGTTTACAATTTAGGGGTTGGGTTTGGGGTTAGTGTTTAGGGCACTAGTATTTGGGGGTTAGGGTTTAAAGTTTAGGTTTTGGGGTTTAGGGACTAGGTTTTAGGGTTTGGGGGTTAGGGTTTAGGGTTTGGGGGTTAGGGTTTAGGGTTTTGGAGTTTGGGTTTAGGGTCTAGGTTTAGGGTTTAGGTTTAGGGGTTTAGGGTTTAGGGTTTGGGGGTTAAGCTTTAGGGTTTGGGGGTTAGGGTTTAGGGTTTGGGAGTTTAGGGTTTAGGGTTTAGGGTTTGGGGATTTGGGTTTAGGGTTTAGGGTTTGGGGTTTTGAATTTAGGGTTCAGGGTTTGGGGGTTTAGGTTTAGGGTTCAAGGTTTGAGGTTAGGTTTTAAGATTTGAGGATTTGGGTTTTGAGTTTGGGGTTTAGGGTTTAGGGTTTGGAGTCAATTTGAATTTGTAGTTTTTATTATTTAAATTTAAATTTATTAAGATTTTAACTTCTTATTAATGTGAATGTTAAATTCTTATGAGTTGTAAGTAAATTAGTTTTTGTAAATAAAAAATTTATCTTTTTTAAACTCACAACATGAGTATATAAAAAAGAACAATGGAAAATAGATTATTTCTTACTTTCAAATCGCAACCTAAGCATATTGAAATGAATAATGGAAAATAAATTATTTCTTCGCTTCGCTTCGATGGTTCAGGGTTTAGGGTTTAGATTTCCTTGACAAAGAGAGAGTTGGAGAAAGATGAGTGGGCATCAGATGTATCTTTCTCAAAGAGCAATTTGATTCAAGGGGGCACCTTACTAGGAATAAAAATTGAAAAGATAGTAGTACAATGATGATTTACACAAAGTCAAGGATGAGCAACAGATTGTTTCTTCTTTCAAAGAAAGATGCAATGCACTTTGTGATGCTATCACCAAAAGCACCTAGATTTGTTGAATTGGTTCCTGCATTGGAGATCCTCCAACATGTGTGGGAGGAATTTCCCATTGAGGAAGCAAGAAAAATGCAGTCAAAGATTATCCTTGAATACTTTCAGGGTGTCATTGAACAAGGTTCAACTTCATTGGAGGGACCTAAGGTGCAAGCATCTACACATGAGAAAGGAAGTGATGAGACACGCCATGTAGACCTGATTCATGGTAATACAAATGAGAGAGGAACTGGAGTGGATGAGATAGAACACATTGTAGCATTGGATGAGGGTCTTGTACACATGGATGCTTACAACGGCTACATCTGAGACAAAAACTAAATTGGCTGAGACACGACATGCATTAGATGATACAGGACATGCACATGTATCTCAGACAAAAATTGAATTGATTGAGACATAACATGCATTAGATAAGATAGGAAATGCACATGCATCTCTTCTTCATGGCATTACTCACTTAAATGGTGTAACTCATGAAGTTGATGGAATAACAGAACAAGTGCAGCCCTTAAGTATACTTGAAGTTGAGGAGATAGAAGAAGAAGTAGGGAAATCTAAAGTGGTTCACATAGAGCCCCTAATAAATAAATCTTGACGTCAAATGCAAAAGGTAACTACTTCACGAGCTACAGTTCCAAGTCCTATAACTCGAAAAAGAGGTCATTCATATACAAAGAAAGGGCAAAGAAGAGAAGAGGAAGAACACGAAGAGGATGTGGAGGGTCTTGAAATGGAGTCAGATTTAGAAGCAAAAATGATATCCATGAAGAACCTAAATCTTCGCTTGAATGAGGCTATGATAGATGAGGATCTAGGATATATATGGGGCCAGAAGACTTAAGTTATACATGCTTCAACGGTGGTCAAAGCAAACATCTTCACCAATAGCAGGACCTTAGATATTATCTATGCTGAAAAGATTTTACAGGCTTTGATTGATGGAAAAAAACTAGTTGTTTCTAATTTGGTACTCCATCCAAGGGCATTTTGGCCAGTCAGAGGAGATTCTAGTCAATCCATCAATTTCTCTTAGCCTATAGATTTTGAGATGCAATTCACTAAGTTCCTCAAAAAACAAGTTGCCTCACTTCAAGAAGGACAGAGTTCAGTGAATGATCTAGAATGACATATAAAGGATGCCAAGAGAAATTTCTTAACTCATTGCACATTTGAGGCAATAGATGGTCAGCACTATGCCTATGCTTGTAATGAGCGTTCTAGAGAGGCATACAATAAAAGCGAAATTACTTATCAAACCTTCGCGAGTGTGCCTCAATTCCACTACTATTTTGCATGCATTTGTATCTTCAAGAATGAGAAAAAATATTTGATTGATTGGAAAGACTTAATCATGACATTCATGCACTACAAAAGATCACCTCCACTTTAGAGATGTTGCTCAAAGCTAGGACCACATGGAGAACTTTTCATTCTCCTGTGACCACTCTCAAAAGAACTGCAACTAAAGTGGAAGTAGATAATCTTGTTGACTTCTACACATGCTTGAGTGCCATTGTACCAAGGGGAAAGCAGGAAAGAATAGAGGTGATTACAACAGACAATAAGTGGCATATATCAAGACTACACTTGTAAGCATACTTTTCCATAGTGATGAAGTTTTTCATCAGATCAAAGACGTGTGTCTTGCATGTGAGAAGGGAGATGTCAATATGAGGCTCCATCATTGATTAAAGACAAGGCAAAGAAGATCGAGAAAAAAGAGATGACAGCTCAGATGTGGAGGCCTCTAAGAAACCTGCCAGACAAATATGCAAGTCTTGCTGCAGAGAAATTATTGTCCAAGGAATGGTTTTTCGGCAAAAAGGATAAAGATCATTGCATGGAAGATTGCATCATCCAATAGGTCAAGCGTGATGCAGTAAAGAGTGCAATTGAATATTTGCTGGCAAAAAAAAAAATTCCAATTAGCCAATGTAAAATTGATCATAGCATTGTGAGGCAAATGGCATCAGCTTTATTGTCGGCTAAACAGAAGGCTTGGGTGCATAAATGGGTGAAGGTAGAAGATGATGGATCTAAAATTACTCCTTCTATGGCAACATTCCAAAAAATGTGTATGCATATAAACAAAAAGTCATCAATAAGCACACTCTTAGAAAAGCAAAAACTTTGAACAAGGGCTTTTTTTTCATACATGAAATCATTTTAGAGTCTGGAAAAAGTTTTGAGTGCAATGGAGTTTCATTGAATGATTTTTTGTCCGACGACGCTGCTTGGGAGAGGCCTCAGCTTTTCTTTGTCTATGAAATATCACCGGATGACATTCATCAACTCCTTGATAAAATATTACATACCACCATTGGTAGAGTGGGACTATGTAATATAGTCATATTTGCTGATAAAGATGACAAGGAAAAAATGTCTGCTACCCTAGAAAAACAATATGGCAATGAGATTAAGATTTACAATGGTATATACTCAAGAAAGAGGGACAAGAGAGAATGCGGTCTCAAGATATAGAGTCTTGAAACCTTTTTCTTGTGCATGAAGAGCCCTTACAATAATCACTCCTTATAGAACAACATAAGAGGGAATGCAAAGAGATTGCAACTACTGCTAGAAGAGCATGAAGCTCCAAGTCCTCTCCATCACAATGCAAATCACTATGAAAGGCCAGCAAAAAGTGTTGATCTTTTAATTAGTATGATGGAATTTTTGCTGCCGCGTCTGGATGAGAAGTCACATTGTGTCAAATGGGACATTTGTTTGAAGCTCTTATAAAAAAAGGACACCATGTAAATATTATTGAGAGCCTTGCTTGCTTGGAATACCTTGATACCGTGGCTTCTCTCATAATAAAGTATGATAAGAAAGGTCCGATCTCACATGAAGAGGATGCTGACATAGAGATGGCCATGTATGATGAGAGCAAGAAAGATCATGAAAATGCTAAAAGCTCTGGATATGATAGTGAGGACACCAGCGATAGTAAGGAAGCTGAAGGAGATGGATATGACACTGACCTTGCCTCAGAAGGTTACATAAAAAGACCATGAAGATATCGAGAGGTATAAAAACTTATCTTTAATTTTCTTTATTTATTTAAAAGCCCTTTTAAATTTATAATTAATATAAAATTTTGAATCTCATAATTATTTTATCCTTTTATAGGAGGAGGAAAAGGAGGAGGATGAGGAGGACATGGCTGGAGTAAAGAATATAGGAAGCTCATCTCAAGAAAGCAAAGCTGCTCTGGCTATCCATCGGACGACTCTAGAAAATAATCATACCTTGCTGCAGATGGAGAAGTCATTTCAAGTTAGGTTTCAAGTTTGAGAGCAACCTCTTACTTTTCTATTCGATGAAGAGGACATTTCAATCCTTTTAAACTTCAAGAAAGAGGTTAATGACACAAACTTTTTCTTGACTTTATGCTTTTGTATTTCCATTGGATCAAATGAACTTATATTCTTTTCTTTTTATTGCAGTATGGTTTTAGAACAACTTCCCCTATATATATAGAGATGTGCATATATGGTCGATCCTCTTGTTTCTAATGTACTTAGCAATAAGCAGAAGATCATAAATGATGTTTTTAAGTGGTTGCAACCTATTGATTTGACTGTGGCGTAAGTTATCTTTACTGCATATCACGAGGAGTGAGTATCAATCCTTACTTAGCTTATCTCTTACATTGTGGAGGATTATATTAAATAATAATTATTCTTAATTGATAATGCAGCTCGCATTGGAGCTTGGTGACTGTGGACATCTTAGCAAAGCAATGTTTCTTTGTGAATTCAATAGCATCTATCCATGGTATCAGAGTAAGTATAGCATACTTGTGTCACAATTACGTCAATGAGATGGATCCTATGCAATGCATACATTCATTTATGTTATTTATTTTGATGTGAAGATCGGCTCGAAAGTTGGTAGCTGCTATAGATGCACTTATGAAAATGGAAGGTGACTTAAAAGATCAAATAGAGTATGTAACATGCCCCACAGCGAAGTAGAATGATGACCACAGTTGTGGGTGGAGAGTCGGATATTACTACTTTTTGCTCCTTGCTCAAATTTTTAATTTGAGTGGCGGTGAAACCTCATTGTTGACATATACAGACTTGCATCTATATGCATTTATGTCATCTATCATTAAGGCATTTATTGATAACGTGGTGGAGCATCTAGAGGAAACATTTGTTGTTGCACCCATAAGTTGTCCTAATGTAACCGCTATATTGGACGAAATGGGGTGCTCTTTTGAGGTTAGGGTTATCATTAGCAATCGACCTCATGTTTTGACATTTGGTAGCAAAGAAGTTACAATCATCTCCAACCCTTTGAAAGAGACTAATGACAAAGTCATGATGGCCATCCTCACGTTTGATATGAACATCTCTTGGCTTGATACTTCAATAATTTGATTTAATCTACTTCTAACATTTGTTTATTTATTGATGCAATACGGTTATATCTCACTTTCCTAGATTAGTACAAAATCGTGTGTGTATGCTCGATTCTCTCCTTTCAGTTGTACTTAGTGATACCAAGAAGATGGTAGATGATGTTTGTTCAATGCTACAACCTTTAGACTTGGATGGCATGCTAGTCGTCTTTATGCCGTATTATGAGAAGTAAGTATCATCTCAATCTTTCTTTTACTCTTTTATTTGTAATATTGTGTCAATTAATACTTAATATTGTGATAAATCTCATCGCTCTTTAGTGGTGATGTAGCTCACATTGGAGCCTAATAGTATGGGATCCTGATGACAACCACTGTTGGTTTGTCAATTCATTTACAGGATTTCATGGGGTGTTCAAGTAAGTGTTCTTTTATTATATCATTATGAACATGCATCTTATTATTTACTACACAAATTCATTTTGTCATATGCCATGATGGACAGGTCTACAAACAAGTTAGTATCTACGATTATGAAAATCAGGGAGCATCAAGACCAACCAAATTTCCAGACACGCCTCGCAGTGGAGTAGAAAGACAAGTTTAGTAGTCGATGGAGAATTGCCTACAACTTCATGTTGTTCCTCAATGAAATTTTTGAACATGTCTCAATAGAAGCATATACAAAGCTCGAGCTACAAGATTTTATGGCTAAGACTGTTCACTACCTAATTGCTACCGTTGGGAAACAACATGATGGACTCAATGAAGAACCTGAGGGAGCCAAAGAAAAACAAGAGACAATTCAGTCTCCTTCTGCATCACAGCCTCAAGTAGAAGCATTATAGTCTGCACTTGAATTAGAGACTCAATGCATTCTTCCTACGCAAGAAGTAGAGACTCAATGTACTCTTAGAGCATCACAGCCTCAAGAGGACTCATTAGACTCTATTCAGTTGTAAAGCATGTAGAAAGAAACATGAGTCCTTGAATATTTTTATCTTGTTTATATTGACTAATGATAGTTTTTTTTAAACTTATGTTAAATACAATACATTAGGATACTTGTGATATTCATTCAATTTGTATTATTATTGTATTAGTAATTCTAAAAAAATAAATTGTATTAGCAATTCTAATATGATCTGCTCAGACCTACTAGACTTGTTGCAAAGAATAAAAAACTATTACAAGCCATAGAGGCCAAGATCACACTAGAAGATCTCATAATTAATATCTCTTATCTTCTCAACAATCCAATCTTCCATAGACTCCACAGCCATATCCTCAACATAATTACAATGAAGGAAGAAATTCAAGCAGTCATGATGGACAGGCCACAGAGGCCGAGATCACACTAGAAGATCTCATTATTAGTATCTCTTATCTTCTCAACAATCCAATCTTCCACGGATTCCACTTCCGCATCGTCAACATAATTACAATGAAGAAAGAAATTCAAACAGTCACAGATTGTTTCTTTATAATCTCTTTGGGAGGCCTTCATTGTTCTTTCAGCATCCCAATCAAATCGGCCATACCGAGTGCTTTGATAATGTAGGTTGCTTAAGAAGTCCAAGACATCTTGTTGTGCTTTTATAATACATTGTAAAAGTCTTTCGCTCTCTGCTATCTTTTGAGTCTCCTCCCTCTCTATCCGCCTCTATGCATCAAATTCCTCTCTCTCCATCCGTGTCAGTGGAGAGCCTTGTTGAATTCTTGCATCTCTCCTTGCTCCTTGGTCAACAACCCATTGTTTGAGATTGTCGATTCCAGACTCCACGTCTCCGACGATGCCAAGGACATCCATGGTGGGTGGAGAGATGATAAATTAAGAGTGATAAATGAAGAATGTGCTTGTAGAAGGACTAGGATGGATGAAAGAAGGGAGTCTAATTATATTATTCTTATCTTCAATCACTTTATTTCATAGATTTAAACTGATTCAAAATCTATCATCTCATGTGTCTCTCACATTTACGGTCTTTTATTTTTTACTTCACTCAATGGACAACTCACCTCTCTAAATTTATTAAATCGATTTTACTTTTTTTGAAGTCTAGCTTATCACATATAATAAATATATGATGAGAATCTAATAATTATATCATTCTTGTGTTCGATCACTTTATTTTATAGATTTCAATGTACTCAAAATTTATCATCTCACATGTCTCTCATTACAACCTTGCATTAGCAAGTCTAACTTATTATATTAAAAAAATATCTCATGATGAGATTATTATAATTATATCATTCTTGTGTTCCATCATTTTATTTTTTAGATTTCAATGCATTGATCACTGTCTTACATGTCTCACATGTCTCGCATTACGGTCTTGCATCCCATCATTTTATTTTATAGATTTCAATGTACTCACTGTCTTACATGTCTCACATGTCTCGCATTATGGTCTTGCATTTGTTACTTCAGATAATCTAGTCATCTCAGCCTCTACCAATTCTTTATTCTAAATCTTTCATCTCACATTATGAGTCAGTAGTTCTATAAATCCCTTAGTAGTCGTTCGTCTTCTATATCTCCCTCGTAGCAAATACTTCTTCCACTTTGCTCTTCTTACCTTACTCCTCTCGTCAAGCTTACTCCTTTAATCTCACATTATGAGTCTGCAGTTCTATAAACCCCTTAGTAATCATTTTTCTTCTATGTCTTGCCTGCCGCAAACACTTCTTCCACTTTGCTCTTCTTACCTTATTCCTCTCCTCAAGCTTACTCCTTCCATCTTGCCCACAACCTTACCTCCTCTCCTCAGGCATACTCCTTCCATCTTGCCTTACCTCCTCTAGTTACCTTCCTCACTCTCGTTACCTTCCTCTTCTCGTTTCCATGGATCTTTTTGAAGTAATCGATTCCATCAAGGAAGCCATTGGCAGCACCAAACTATGGATTGCCAAGAACTAGGGAAAGAGAGAGGAGAGAAAGCAAAATTCAGCACCATTAACCTAGTACGAGAATGATGACTTTGCTTGTTAGAAGGACTTAGAGAAGGATGGCTACTAGTGAAATAGATAAATTGCAGTCATATAGGAGAGAGCTGATAGACTTTCAAAGTGAGATATCTTTGCGTGTGGCTCGTTATGGAAGATTTTCACCCCAAGAAGTGCAAGCCATTTGGAATAAAAAAAGTGTTATGAAGGAGAAAATTAATCAATCCTTACTTCTCTTCTATAATTTTAACTACATCAATGAGGATGAGATGAGCTCAACCCTTGAATGGGTTGAATTTAGGATAGAGAGAGAAAATAGATTTGCCTTCCAGTGAGAGGCTTATTGTAACTTTTGGTGTTTTTAAACACCTTTATGAAAATTGTGAGAGTTTTGCTACTTCCACTTGTAACTTTTAAAAGTGTTTCCTAAACACTATTATAAATATTAAGAGATTTTACAATTGTTGAATCTTATTTTTTTGTGTAATTTATCTCAAGCTTATTGTAACTTTGGTGTTTGTTAACACCTTTATAAATATGGTGAGAGTCTCCTTAATACTGTATCTTTTGAAGGTGTCTATTAATACCATTAAATATTAAAAGAGTTTGTAACTTTTGAAGGTGTCTATTAACACCATTAGATATTAAGAGAGTTTACAACTGCTGAATCTTATTTTTTCTTGTAACTTATCTAGGCTGCATTAAATTTTATAATTTGAGTTTCATCTCCTTTAAAAATATATAAAAAAATGCTTGTTTTTATGTTTTTATATGTGCTTTGAAGATTGGGTTTTTCTTAAATTTTATCCGAAAACTAGTCCAAAAGTATATGTAAAAATGAATTTGTACATTGACAAGTCCAAAATTAATGAGATAAGTGTTCAAGGTAAGTCTCTTGGTGGTTGGTCTTCTTTGGAAGTTGCTCTCTTTGGATTCGTCCTTTGTGGTATGCAGAAAAGGGATGTTTTTGGTACTAGTGTTGTTCCTTTTGGGGTCAGGCACATGTCCTTTTCAGTTTCTTTCAAAAAGGCATTTGTCGGAGCAAGTCAAAAGCACGTCTAACAATGCATCTAACTTTTGGAAAAACAGACAGTCGTGCTTGTAGACGCATTGTTAAATGTGTCTATAGATGCACTATGATAGTTTTTCTTGTGTGTTCTTCCCTTTCCCCTTCCCCTTCCCCTTCCAACAAGAAAGGGATTGCATGAATGATGGAAATAAGTGATTGCATGAATGATGGAAAGGGATTGCATGAATGAAGAAAGGGATTGCATTCATGAGGAAATAAGGGATTGCATTCTCTTTTTCTCTCTTTTCTCCTCTCTTTTTCTCTCTTATCTCCTTTCTTTTTTCTCCTCTCTGTTCCTCTCTCTTATCATCTCTTTCCTTCTCTCTTTTTCTCTCTTTTATTCTCACTTTTTCTCTCTTTTTCCTTCTCTCTCTTACCCTCACTTGCCTTCTCTCTTTTTGTCTCTTTTCCTCTCTTTTTCTCTCCTATTTGCTTTCTTTTTCTCTCTTTTTTCTCCTCTCTTTTCTCCTCCCTTTCCTTCTCTCTTTTTCTCTCTTTTATCCTCACTTTTTCTCTCTTTTTCCTTCTCTCTTTTATCCTCTCTTTCCTTTTCTCTTTTTGTCTCTTTTCCTCTCTTTCCTCCTCTCTTTTTCTCTCTTATCTCCTCTCTTTTTCTCTCTTTTTTCTCCTCTCTTTTCTCCTCTCTTTCCTTCTCTCTTTTTCTCTCTTTTTCCTTCTCTCTTTTATCCTCTCTTTTTATCTCTTTTCCTCTCTGTTTCTCTTTTATCTCCTCTCTTTTTCTCTCTTTTTTCTCCTCTTTTTTCTCCTCTCTTTCCTTCTCTCTTTTTCTCTCTTTTATCCTCACTTTTTCTCTCTTTTTCCTTCTCTCTTTTATCCTCTCTTTTCGTTTATCTTTTTCTCTCTTATCTCCTCTCTTTTTCTCTCTTGTTTCTCCTCACTTTTCCTCTCTTTTCCTCTCTTTTCTCCTCTCTTTCCTTCTCTCTTTTTCTCTCTTTTATCCCCACTTTTTTCCTTCTCTCCTCTCTTTTTCTCTCTTTTTTCTTCTCTCTTTTTCTCTTTTCTCCTCTCTTTCCTTCTCTCTTTTTCCCCACATGAAGCTTCAATAGCCTGACATTGAGCAAGTAGATATAGACTTTTGTCACTCTATTTTTTCTTTTGCATCTCATGACGAGGGCATGCATGATGGAAAGAGGGCATGCTCAATGGTTATCTTCTTCTTTTCTTTTGTTCAGTTCATCATGTGGCCAAGAAGCTCTTCAGCCTCACTTGATCTTCGAGATACGATCTTTCAGGAGTTATATAACATTTTGGGGCACCCTCCCACTCCTAGGAAGTTATACACATACATGACCGGTACTCCAAACACCCCCCAGGAGTCAGCAGTATACACTCCAAACTACCCCCAGCTCTAACATTAACCCATTGGAGGCGAGATAGCCCAGCCAGCTACAGATCCGAGCCCCTTCTCCCCCTACAATTAGGAGGCACTTTTGCCTTGGAGAGCCCCGGCATACTCTCGTGCAGTAGTCGAGAGTCGCTTCTTAACTACGAGTGGCCAACATACTCTCATGCAATCGCGAGTCGCTTCTCCAGATATGAGTGGCTAGCATACTAGCTTGACACAATAGGGCAGCAGGCAAATTAGTAGGGAGAGTGGTGGGGGATGCATGGCATAGTGCTTTGGGGGGGGTAATGGTGGGGGCGGGGATGATTCAAATGATGCAGACGTGCCAGAGGGTGATGGTATGATCTTCTATGACATCACTTAGATAGGAGGCATCTTAATGGATTCACGGGGAAAGGACATCATGGCCTTCATGCACTCTGTAATTGCTAACAACTATAGAGATTGATTTATTCACTATAAATACCATCCAGAAAAGTTGGCTGATGAGACCCTCGCTTCTGTTCGCTCTAGGTATCCCAACCCCCCCAATGTTCAGTTCACAAATAAATGCGCCGAGTCAAAGATTGTTATGATACTTGCACTTAGTCGAGATTCTTTGCTTAAGAGGTATGCACTTAGTCGAGATTTCCAAGACAGAGGGAGGCCAACCACCAAAGGGCCAGCCCCACACCACTCACAAGCGTGAGTGAAAGAAAGCAATGAAGGCAGTGAGCATCTACCCCAGTCTGCAGCATGTGGAGGCACAAAGGATCCAGATGGAGCAATATGAAAACGTGCATTTTGGAGCAGGGGGTGTTGAATCATGGGAGGCCCAATTTGTAAGTATCAATCTAAAATTATATTATGTTTATGTGGTTTATTAGGAGGTTGTTTCTTTGTACTAACCCCTCTGCAAATTGTGTCATCTCATAGCTTGATATCATGGGCAGGTACCCTACTCATGTCAAGATAGCCTACCACCACCACCATCGCAGAGGAGATACATGGAGGCACTTCTATGATGATGTGTTGATTACTAAGGAGTAGTATATCTGGGCTACTAGAGTGCCCCCCCAGGTATTTAAAAGTAATTAAATAATGTCAATATTGTAAATAAAGATTTGATTTTTCATACATTGATACATGTTGTCCCTCGTTTATAAGGCCCTACGGCTGATCAAGAGGAAGAAGATGAGGAAGAAGGGAGCAAAGAAGAGATCAAAGAAGGGAGCAAGGCTGTGGACAACTTAGATTAGTCATAGAACTAGTGCTAGCTACTCTTTTTTGTACTTGAAGCCATTGGCTTGGCTTTGTGCCTCTCTTGTATATACACTCCTCTTATTTATTGTACTTGAAGCCACGGGATGTGGCTTGGCTTTGTGCTATATATACATACAAGCACTTTTTGGGCTATGAATTAATATACACTCCTTTTATTTTTTTGGCTTTCAATTTCCTTATGCAACATTCTATCACTTGGAGAATGGTAGTGATGCAAATCTAAACTCACATGTGCATTGGCGCTTTTGCCACTATCCTACTGCAGCCAATAAAATTAGTGGAATGTCAATCTATAGGTTCAGTTTGTCTAGATTACCACTAGCACTAGTATGGCAGTGAAGCCAATCTCATGCTGGCAACTACATAATGACACTGAGATCATCAAACTCACATGTGCATTCTTCTATGTAGTGATCACTATCTCCGCTGTGTAGAGATCATATGGAATTGTGTCAATCTCTGTGGAGAATGACAGTGGTGCCAATCTCATACCATGACCTGAAAACATGCACAAGCAATCCTAAACTCACATGTGCATTGGCACTTTTGCCACTATCCTACTGCAGCCAATAAAATTAGTGGAATGTCAATTTATAGGTTCAGTTTGTCTAGATTACCACTAGCGGAGAATGGCAGTGATGCCAATCTCATGATGTCAACTACATAATGACACTGAGATCATCAAACTCACATGTGGAATGGAATAGGACTTGTGAACTAAACATTTTGGAGTTGTAATGTTTTATTCAGAATTGTAATCATCAGCTATAGAGCCGCTTGGAATCATGCTAATTAAAATGCAGTTGGCTGTAAGAATTGAATTGCACAATGTGGAAATGGGATTCTTGTAACTTCATAGCATACACAACATACACAGCATTCTATTCAACCATACAAAATTCTACTTTTATTAAAAAAATAGATTCTATAGAGCATCTATAGGTGTGTATGTCTGTTATATAGACATGCCTATAGATGTAGCTTTGTAGACGTGCAAATAGACACACCTGTATTTTTTTTTAAGTTAAGGAAACATGTCTGTGTGCATTTTTGTGGGTGGTTTGTCTTGTTGTGTACCATGTTGAGAGAGAAGAAGAAGAGATGATAGAGACACCAAATAGACTCCCAAAGACTAATTCATAATGATCACAAGTCACACATATATAGGTGAGACGTAGTTTGAGTTGGAGCGAGCTATATATAGCTCTAACAAGTGTAGGTATATGCCAACATTAAGATAGTGTCACTATATACTGACACCATTAGAAGAAGCTTTACTCTAGTGTTGGCATATATATCGACACAGGTAAACATTTTCCATACCGATGGAATTATAGAATGTTGTTTGTAATAAGACCCAAAATAAAATTTTCTTGCAAGTTTTATCATTGAAATGTTAAAAGATATAAGAGTCTATACACCATGTTTGAGACAAAAATATTCATGTATTCATGGTGAAGTCAATATATAAATGTACATAATGCCACTCTAAAATTGAAAGGGGCAAAGATAAAAATCTTGGTCAATAGAAAAAAAAACAATAAATAGGATTTACATCAATGGCTCTGCCTTCAGCCACAAGTCTAATGTGCCAAATAAGTCTACCTCTAACTGTATAGTCAATTGATCACCTATATCATCATCGACTATTGTACATCTACCTATAATTGATCCTCTACTTCATCTTTTTCAACAGTATCGGGTGATGCATGATCCTCACCTTCTCTTATCTCTTATCTTTTTGTTTTTCATGAATAACATGCAACCTTTTTCTAGTCGATATGTGAGGACCCCCTTTCAATGATACCCTTATGTATGTAATCAATGTGCAAAAACTAGATTCTAAAACTGCATTCTCTTGAACCCACATGCTACTTTTACATATTAGTGAGTGACCCCAACAAGGCTATTAGTGAGATGTTCTAGCATTGTTGTCAATTCTATAAACTTTGTACTAGTCGTGAGGAACACCACACAACATGGAAGAGCCATAGATGACCATTGCCTACTCTAGGGGGTTTCCATTTTCCGAGCAAAAACGCCCGAGCGACGAGCGAGCAAAAGGTAGGAGGGGTCAAAATATATAGGCTCAAGTCATTTTTGGAGAGCAAAAAAATCCAAATTATTTCAAGGAATATGAAAGTAAATATGAAATACTAATAAATAGATATAGATATAAATATACCTTTATATAATATACATATATAATGTCCAAGTGGTGACTTATTTTATCACTTTCAAAAATCCTTTCTTTTCCTTTCACCATTGGTTGGATCATGAAATTTTGAGCAAATATCCTCTTTATAGTTCCTCAAGATGACCTAAGAAAATAATATATTACTTTTTGAATAGACCCTCTAAGTGTATTTTTCTACAGGAATATGGTTTGAAGAGCTTGCCCCCCAACCCTATTCTGCCGGCGGAATACCCTTGGAGAGCCTACGCAGAAGGGGTCAACTTTTGCTCCTTATCGAACTGTAAAAAGGAAAAATGTTCAAAATTTCATGATCTATGCAATGGTAGGCTTAAAATTATACTTTTGATAGTTATAAAAGATAAAAAGTAAAAATTTCAAGATGTATATGAGAGTTACAACTTCTCCCTAATTCATATTATGGTAGGAAGAAGTTCAATAGAGACCACATTTCCTTAAAAGTACTCAGGTTTGGAGAATTGAGAATATTTTGAAAATTCATTCCTTGCCTTCCCATATTTGATAATGTATTAGAGATTAATTTATGATCGATTATAATGGCCTCAAGTATGAGGTTTCCAATATCTTTTTCCTACTCATCCAAGGAATATTGTATACATTGTTATATGAGAGCTTCAAATATGGGATTGCTAAAGATTAGGGAAACTCTTTTAAATTGATTTAATTACCATAATCCTCAAACGAGAGTATGGTAGGGAGGTATTTATAGGAGTTTCTAAAGTGTTCACTTTTTGTTCATATATAGATGATGCTCTCTAAAATGAGGGTTATAATGAAAAATAAGTAAGTATATGGTTCCATAAATGAGAAATTAAGAAAGAATTGTATATTCCTTTGAGAAATATACACACATGGTTGGTGTCAAAAATTATCGCTCGGACTTTTTTGCTCGTAGGTTTTTGCTCGGAAAGTGTGCACATCCCCTACTCTAGAATCTCATGGAAAGCCCTATAATGATGTGGGAGATAGAAGATTCATAACCATGGAGGAGAACAAACACACCCTATGAAGTTTGCAAAGCTGAAAATCGGGTTACCCCATAAATTGAGTTAGTGGAGAGAAAGTAATAGGAATCCTACCAAACCACCAACACACTTTTCCACAAGAAATCCTCACAGGGGTTGGACACTTAGAAAGCATAGTCTGCATCAACATGAATAACTAGTGATTTTTGATGATGATCAAGTCCTAAAAATGGTCTCCCCAACCTTCATCAATACTACAAGATTTTTAGATACTATTGGCTTATCAAAGGCCTTCTTATAAGATCATTTTTCCTTATGACCATCTCAACCACAACCTACCAAGTTCTTCTTCCCTTCATATTTTCTTTTTCTGGGGGTAGGATGCATTGTGTCCTTGAGCATTTTTGGAGGGGCTTTATTGAGAGGACAAAGGGCTAGATAGAAGCAAGGAGAGAGGGGCTAAGGAGAAAGCATGAAAAGGAGCTAGGCATAGCCATGAGAGGAAATAAATTTCAATTTCCTGAGAAAGGTAATCATTTAGTTTTGTACATCACTTCTTAAAGCGCTCAAGTTGGAAACCTCAGTTTGGAAAGTCACTCCTCATGGCTCTACAATTTCAAAGGCATCAAACTTTGACCATGGGCTTCTCCCCCCATATGAAGCATACTAGGCTTTCTACTAGTAGCTTCAATATTAGCTACATTTTCATCTCCTTTGCATAATAGTAGTTGTCTTGCCTTTACATAATTTTTTGGTAGTTGCTTGTAGATTTTGGAGTTCTAATCACAATCCATAATATTTTATGCTTAGTCGTGAAGAAGGAATTTTTTTGGCAAGCATTTTTGGAAATGCCAGCAAAGTCGATCTTTTTTGTTCAATATCAAACTAGCTCATCTTGTGTAAACATTATGCAAATATAGTAACCCTCTATTTATGAAAATGTTGTACATTAATTAAAGGAATCTGATTATGATCAAACAAAGTATTTAAAAAAAATCCCACTCTTTGTTGACATTGGCAACAAATTTCGAAGAAGGAATTGGCTATATAGTTGAAGGAATTTTCTTCCTATCGAACATAATAAAGCGTCTCTTTTATTTCTTAAGGAGAGGTTTGGGGGAGGATGATTGGGGACTTCTCCATTGTTGGATTTTAATTAGAGATTTAATTAGAGAACATGGACCATCAGATCTAAAATGGACCATTGGCAGTTTCAACATCCTTTGCAACTCTTTTTTTGTGGCTTGTTGCTATATGTTCCTATTCCCCCTCTGCTAAAACCATCCAATGTTTGGCCTACTGATCTAGAAAATCACGTATGTTGTACCTGAGAAAAAGTGAAAGATAAGAACATTGTCTATGTCTTGAGAGTTCATCATTGAAAGTGCAAGTACAAAATTCAAGAGGTAAGCTTGCAATTCATTTCATCAAAGAAAATTCGTAGGCTCGCATCAATCATTTGCCTAATGAGGTCCTTGTATCTTGCCTTTCTAAGCATTACAGTAATCAATGGTTTGCACTTTCTCAACATAACAATCATCAATGGTTTTCCATTTTGTGGAATCACCTAACCTCAAGAAAATTGCATGCTTCCTCCTGGCCAATAGCCTCATGCCTAGTGGCTCAATATTGCAAGATCATCTTCAATTCATTTTTGCTGAATCATTGGTTCTCCAAACTATTCTTCTCGGACCATATCAAAACTCTGGTAAGGGATGCCTCTATAGACTTTCTAGGAAGGTGTGACATGCATCATGATGATTACTAGTGGCATGACCTCCTTCTTGGGAATGGTATGGAAAGCATCCTAGGATGATCCAACCAAGACTATGGCTGCCTTCGAGATGGACTTAACATTGAGCCTAGCTATTCTTTGGGTGCTTCTCGAGTTGTCTTATGCATCACTTGGCACTCACACCATGTGGGCCATAATGATAGTGGTGGTGGTGTTTGCATTGTTATGGATAAAATTTTCTAAGGAAAAAAGCATTAATATGTGTGTGTGTTTGTATATGTGGCAATAGTATCATAAAAGATGGTGTGCATAGGGCCCAAGGTTGAAGTGGAAAGGCATGACCATGTGCCACCCTTCCATGTAAGAGGACCCATAAGGTGTGTTGTACATAATCCATGATAGTAATATTATAAAATGTAAGGGTGCATGGCTCCTCCATGTGCCACCCCTCCATCTAGGCTGTATTTAGTGAGATACGGCTTAAAGTCCATGGGAGAAGTAATATAAAATAGGTGGAGATGGATATTATATTGAGTTATTCCCTCCATATGGGATAGGCCCATGTGGGGGAGGTATAGAAGGTCCAAGAGAGCAAGTTAAATAATGGGGAAAGTAGGATGAGGTGGCAAGATTCCTTGTGCCAACCCTCCACTTGTCCTCCTAGAGGTTTGAACATATTATAAAATTGGGAAGAGACCAAGGGAGTATCATAGACTTGAGATATGGGGCTTGATTTATGTGGAAAATTGAGGCAAAGGGTTGTCGCACACAATTGAGAGTGCGTAACCGCCTAGCCCACATGGAAGACTTTTCCACACACACCATGCATGTGGGAGGATGCATTAATTGGGAGAGACCCCCTCTTTTGGCTATAAAATGAGGGGGCTATTCCTTGATGAGACACACTCATTCTTGTAAAGCCACCTAGCTAGTACTTTGATATTTCCCTCTCATCCTTTCTTTCAAATTAAGTATGGTCCTCTTCCCTTGATGTCTCCATATTTACATTCCTCCTCCTATCATGTACATGCTTCTCCTCCCCCTTTCCCTTTCCCCTTGTGTCAGAGTCTCCCTCTTCATTCCCTCCCCTTCTAATTCCTTTTCCCCTCCCATGAAACGTTTCGCCCTCACGATCTCCTTTCCTCTATGGCCCTCGAGCATTGCCATACTTAGCCTCTAGCCTCTGGTCTTGATTTCTTTTCCAGCTAATAGAAATGGTGTGGCTACTGGGATCAAATAACCACGGCTAGTGGTGAATCTTTTGCTCGTACCGGTCGCATCTACAAAACTGTACCATCTGTGCTCCTTCTAAGCTACTCCGCGTGCATTCGATTCGCGCATCTACTATGTTCACCCGTACGACAGTTTTTTGGGTTGCTACGTCTTCTGGTGGTGGACAGTTTTCTCGCTCCGTGTGTCTACTGTGTTCACCCGTGTGACAGTTTTCTGGGCTGCTGCGTCTTCTGGTTGCGGATAGTTTTTTGAGTTTCTGCAAAACTGTAACAGTAGATCCCGCGCCCCCCTCTCTGTTCTCTTCTTCTTCTCTTTCTCTTTCTCTTTCTCTTCTCCTTCTCCTCTCCTCTCTTTTTATTAAAGAGTAGGATTTGAACCCAAGACCTCCCCCTTCACAAAAGGGAGACTTATCATTGGGCCAACAAGTTGGAAGTGGTGAAAATGTAATGATTTTTGTTTATATATTGAAATCTCGGGAACTGTAACTCTCTAACCGTGGGGAGTTCGCTCTTGTTGTAAAAAGCAAAAGTACTTCATTTCATGTGCTCTATTCACATCTCCTACTAGATGGCCGATTTAGAATTTCTTCAAGCTCACTTCACGGATGCACGCCACACGAGGAGGGTGGATATTTATGTCACTTCTCGACACGTTTAAGGATTTGGTGCCTGGTCCTCCGCACCTTACGGCTACCAATGCACGAGATCTCTTCCTTGATCTTGATGTCAACCTTCAACGGCTGATTGTCTAGTGCATTGTTCAAGGAGATGATGGGTGTATCATGACGGGTGTAATGATACACTGTGTATGATTCATGGTGAAGAACTACTGATACGCTGGGAGAACTTTGATTTTACTTCTACTCATGGTGCGGTGATCGAACTACTTGCTACTTCAGAGGTAATTAAAACGGTGTCCTTCATTGAAGGGTGGGATGCTCCCCAAGCTTGGGGGGAGATTTGGTGCATCTGCTTGTTAATTCTTGTGGATAAGCTCATCCTGAATGGTTTATTCTCAATCTCACTACAAAGGTTTCTAGGCCTCGGCTATGGTTGGTAATGTTTCGACCAAGGAATCCATTTGTACCTAATCAACCTTTTGTGCCTCATTTTGAGCTTTAAGTTGTAATTCTTTTTGGTCTAAAGATAAACTATCAACAAAGGATTGCAAGTTTATTTGGTGCTGAACGTTTGGCTCAAGTGTTGAATTCTCCCCACCCTCTCCTCCTACCTATCTTGGACTACCGAGAAACTTGGGATGTCCGAATTTTAGTCTTGGTGTGATGACATCTTGGATCCTTCAATTTGATGGAGCTTACAAACCTTCGACCAAGGCTACTGGCATGGGTGTGAAGCTCACTTCACTGGATGGTGAGGAGTATTGTTACAGCAAGTATGTACCTGCAAGTACTTGCAATCAAGCTGAGTACTCGGTGCTCATTTTTGGACTACAAAAGGCACAAGAACATCATGCCAAGAAACTTGAAGTGCAAGGAGATTCTCAACTAGTGTGTGAACAAGTTAGTGGAAGGTGGAAGGTGCAGAGCAAAAGCTTGGTTCCACGACATCAACAAGCATTAGAACTTTACAACCGATTTGAAGAGGTAAAAATTCAGCATATCCCTCGAGCTTGCAATCTAGTTGCTGATTTCTTGGCATGTGAAGCTTGTACTTCAATCATGCATGATGCCATTGGAATCACCACCCCAACAAAGTTGCAAGCCACGAAGGAGGGTGATCATTTGTAAGGAATGCAAAGGTTGTGGTCATTATGAAACTAAGTGTTGGGCATACTTGATACGAGTTCACCGACTTCGAAAGATCATCAGAAAGGTCCTCAAGGACATTGCTCAAAAGAAGGATGCCAGACCACACACCCCTTGAAGAAACAGAATGGCGACTACAAGAAGTGGAGGAAGCTGAAGGTGATGTGCAGGCTCTCTAACTGTTGACATTTGTCATGGCATTCTTGTTTGCCTTGATGAACAACCTTATGTAGCATGTGTCTCTAACCCTTGATTGTAAAGATGGATGTGATATCATGAGGGTTGGTCCTTTTAAGATTGTCTATGTGCTATTCTATGCTGAAGATTCTTCTCGTGTAGTATTTCACAATACACCAGTCACACCCTACCCTGCCTATGTGTGCTTTGTGGAGGTATCTTCACCCGATTTTCAGTTCAAGCTTCCTCTTTCTATTGTTTGTCCATAGATAAGCCTCTCTTTTCCATCTTCCAAGCATGGCTGACATTCACGTGTTTTGTGGATGGGTGGAAGAAAATCCAAATGAGTATCTTGTGCCTTCAAACACCATTATGTTTCTCTCAACTTTCTTACTGAAGACAGATGGCTATTGGTTCTTCGCACATTTCTAGAGGGTTTGGCTCAAGTGTGGTATGAGAAGTAGGCCGAAGACGTTTGCCAAAGTTGGCCAAGGTTGACAGTAGCGATGATTGAGTATTTCGGCAAAGAAGAGGAACCAGAGAATGTGTACCTGTAGGTGGCAAACATGAAGCAGTCAGAAGGTGAGATGGCGCGTCGATATGTGGAACGAGCAGCTGTGCTCCTGGACCATTTAATTGCCACACAGGAGGACAATGCCAAATTTTGAGCTGGAATGACTCATCATGTGCTAGGCTACCTTGTAGCAGGAGCAAGTGATGAATTCCACCTCAAGTGTAAATGGGAGAATCTAGAAACTATGGTGCTAGCACATCAGATTGCTCAAAAGTTTGATAAAGTTCAGTCTGACCCCACTTCAAGGAAGATGATTGTCCCTCCGCAACCCCCTCAATTCTTGCAACAACAACTTGGGGGGTGTAACTCAAGGACATACCCCCACCCCTCATCAGGGATGTCTCCACAGCCTCCACCTCAAATGTATGGTCCTCCCTTAGAGGCTTACCCTCAACAAGGTGTATATTCTCACCCTCTGCCTCGAAGATTATCCCAGCCTCGCCCATGAGCCCCCCTCCTTTCTACTCCCTCAGCCCCTCCAGCTAAAGAGGCCCCTTTTGCAACAGAACCTGGAGTCAATGACCTAGCCAAGGACCTGAATGATCTTCGGCTTGAGATGGTAGGCATTAGAAATCAAGCCAACCACCCTCCAAGAGACCGTGCTAATGTTGTATGCTGCGAGTGCCACTAGAAGGGTCATTATTGCACGGAATGCCCCAATATTCCAATGGTGAATCTTCTAAGTGAGTCTGGCACTGAGGATTCTGAAGTAGAGATCCTTGACCTCGGGAAAAGAAGTTGTGCCATCTCGGACCCCTCTCCAAACTGTGGACCGGGCCGCCCCAGGAAGAAGGTGTCCTTCTCAGAGCCCTCTGATGCTGAGATGGTAGACCCACCAATAGATAAGACTAAAAGATCCCACAGGAGTAAGTGGTCACCCTCGGATTTTCCCATCGGCTCAAGGCAAGAAGACTATTCGGTCATTTAGGACCTTGCTCATCGTTCTTTGAGCATCATGCTCCCTCAACTAATAGCATTAAGCCCTAAGGTGAGACGTGAGCTGCAGCAAGGGCTCTCAACAAGAAGGAACAAGAAAAAGGGAAAGGTAAGAGAGGTATCCTCTATCTCTGAAGAAATTGATCGGCACCCACATACAGTCGATGTCCCCATAGATAATTGCCGTGTCAAAAATGTGTGTGTTGATGGGGGAGCTGCATGTAATATCATGGTGCCCCGAATCATGAAGAAATTGAATTTGAAATGTACAAGGTGTTCCTCCACTCGAATCAAGGTAGCAGATGGTCGATGACTCGCCACCCTGGGAGTCATTGAGGATTTGCCCATCACTGTCAATGGGTTGACCACCACTGTCAATTTCTATGTAGTGGACATTGAAGATACAAGCAAGAGTTACCCAGCCATACTCGGGAGATCATGGTTGAGAAAGAGTGATGCAGTCAGCTATTGGAAGACAGGACACATGTCTTTTGGTGCTTCTAAGGAGAAGATCCCGGTGCAACCCGTGCCATGGAACCGGAAGAAGAAGAGGAGCAAGACAGTGATACTCTCTCATCCTCAGTGTCTGAATCAATGGAAGAATCAGACAGGGGGGAGGAATTCTCAGAGGAGGAAGTTTACATGATGGAGGTGTCTCCGACCCTGCCACCTGCAGAAAAGGTAACAGGTAGTCCTCAACAGCTTGAATCTATGCTTTCCCCAGACCTCACTCCAAGTGAGAAAGATGAGTTCCTAGAAATGTTCAAAGATTTCCCTGACCTCTTTGCAACTAGCTACCACCACCTTTGCCATGTGACTGCCATAGAGCACAAGATAGAGCTGAAGCCTGATGCAAATCCTGTGGCTTAGAAGTATCAAAGATTAGGGCCCCTGCAGACGGATGCTTTGTGCTCAGAGTTGCAGAAGCTTGTAGAGGCTGGGTTTATTTTTCCGGTTCACAATACTGAATGGGTTTCACCAGTGGTAGTCACCCCAAAGAAAAACAACAAGTGGCACGTCTGCATCGATATAAGAAACTCAATGCAGCCACCAAGAGGGATCATCATCCTCTGCCCTTTCAAGACCTCATTCTTGAGAAGGTAAGTAGTCATGAGGTGTATACTTTCTATGATGGTTACTCTGGGTTTTATCAAATCAGAATTCCCGAAGAAGATGTGCTTAAAACCACATTTGCCACACCCTGGGGGACATTTTCATTCAAAGTAATGCCATTTGGCCTCACCAATGCTCCTGCTACCTTTCTACCCTCCTACCAACACGAAGAGATGAGGTGTGTGCAATTGCCAATGCAAGCATCTTTCATGATCTGAATGCTTGGAAATACAATTGCGTCAATGAAATGGTCTCCAACGATGACATTGCAATGGTATGGGATTATGCTGATGCCGCACATGCACGGTGGCCCATCAAGAATTATCACCACCCTGCTATGAGTGAGAATGGATACTACATTCAGTGCATGATCAAATCAGAAAAGCCTCATAGCGGGGCCATGCCACTTTACTTTGCAAAGATGTTATATGCAAAGCTTATGCTAGATGTGCCTATAGACTTTGCTGACAAACCCAAGAAATGGGGCAAAAGGCCAGTGCAACCACAATTAGCTGACACCACCATTGTCCCCATCCTTGCAACACCACCTGCTAATGTGGGAAGCTCGACTTTAGGTAAGCGAAGTACATGCCATTTTGTTACATGTTGATTGTTATAGTTGTTATATCATACGTAGGTACTCCATTAGCCATATTGTGTGCTTGTGTAGTTTTTGTGATGAGCTCTAAATTATTTATGAATGTGCGTGAAGTCACAAAAGATGAAGGCGTAGAGGGTCCACATGGTATAACGAAAAGTGCTGCATGGGATGATCTCACCTTTTTGAGCATCATCGTGCATGATGCTATGTCTGCGTATCAGCGGGTGATGAGTGAGAACAAGCACCTACAAGATGAAGTCAATCACCTAAATGCCATACTCCAACAAGCCGGTCAAAAGCAACACCTAAAAAATGCCTACTAGGAGAAATGTTGCATCTCCGCTCCGTATTCTGAGCAAGTGTGAGATGTACAAGCTGCCCTCCAACACATTGAAGATGGCGGCCGTGTTCTCAACTTGGATCCAAATTTTGTTGGTCCTAGAGCCATAAAACCATCCACCCTTCCATCGCATAGATATCATCTTTGTGAATGATGGGCCTTTAGCTCCAATATAGTGATGATGAGGAAGGGGGGGCATATGACAGAAGCTGAGATTGCATAAAGAGTAGTCGGCCTTGTTGGAAGAGATAGAGCACTATTTAACACCCCTCCCCCACCATCCCCATCTAGCTCCCCACTCTACGCTCCCATACCAACTCACACCCCTCTGTCCCCCCTCCCATTGTATTGATGTCAGCCTTTAGCCCACCTCTAACCCTGAGCTCAGCAAGAAATTGGCCCACTTTCCCAACGTTCAAGAGCGGTCTGATTCCATCAGTGGCATTGGCTTGAAACAGGTTTAATTCCTCTGAGGGAGAGAGACAAGAGATGAAGAGAGAGAAGAGGGGCTCCTTAAATGAGAGAGAAGAGTAGCGAGGAAAAGAAAGAGAGAGCTGAGAGAGGGAGAGAGAGAAGAGAGTCTCCTCGCAGCAATGAGAGAGAAGAGTAGGGACGAAAAGAAAGAGAGGGAGGGAGAGGGAGAGAGAGAGAGAAGAGAAGAGGGAGACTTAGGGAGAGAGAAAGAGAGAGAGGGAGAGAGAGAGAGAGAAAGGGAGAGAGGGAGAGAGAGGGAATGAAACTTCTCTGCTAGAAGAGTAGGGAGGGAAAGAAAGAGAGGGAGGGAGAGGGAGAGAGAGAGAGAGAGAGAGAGAGAGAGAGAGAGAGAGAGAAAGAGAGAGAGAGAGAAAGAGAAAGAGAGAGAGGGAGAGAGAGGGAGGAATGAAACTTCTGTGCTAGAGGGAGGGAGAGAGTAGGGAGGGAGAGGGAGAGAGAGAGAGAGAAGAGAGGAGGGAGACTTTACACTCCTTGGTGCCCATTTTACAGCTTTCAAACTTAGGACAAAAGTGAGGAAATAAGAGAGGGGAAAAGAAGAGAAGGAAGAGGAAGGAAGAGGGGAAAAGAGAAGGAAAAAAGAGAGGGGAAAAGCATATGAGCATAAGCCAATGCTCATGCATAAGCATAAGCATAGGCAAATGCATATGTTTCTAAAAAGAAGAGAAAAGAGGATGAAAGAGGAAATAAGAGACGAGAAAAGACAAGAAAGAAGAGGAAGAAAGAGGGGAAAAGAGAAGGAAAAAAGAGAGGGGAAAAGAAGAAAAGAGAGGAAGAAGAGGAAATAAGACAGGGAGGAAAAGAGGGGGTAAAGAGGGAGGAAAAGAGGAAAAGAGGGGAAGAAGATGGAATAAGAGAGGGGAAGAGAGGGTTCCTATGCCCATCACTGTAGCTAGCACTTAAGGCACTAGCTATAGGCCAATGCAAATAAAGGAAATAAAAAAAGAAAAAAAGAGGAAGTACTTTCTTACCTAGAAAAGTCCCGCTTGGTGTTTCGTGGATTGGCCCTACAAAAGAGAGAAAACATATCATTTTTTAGATAACTAGCTAGAGAAAGGAGGAGTTTGGAGAAGCAACTTTCCAAAGGGATTGGATTGCAGGGACAAGCATAAGCCTACAAACAAGGAGAAAGTACGCAAAGGAGGGAAAGAGGACCAAAAAGAGAAGAGGTGAGTCTTCTTTCTTTCACCAAATCTCGTTTTTTGTCTTTAACCTTTGAAAATCAAGCATGAAAATTAGCACATATGCTTAGTAATGCAAGGAGAAACATGCTTCAACACCCACAAAATGAAATCTCACAAAAAATGAATCTACATTGCTTAAAGAGACACACCTTCTTGAAAAACTTCCTTTCACACAAGCAGAGAGGGAGAAGGGTCAAGAGGGAGCACAAGTGTTGGGAGAGGGGTTGGGTAGGGGTGAGGAGTGTGGGGAATAGAGAGGAGGAAAGCAAGGTCAGTGAATATAAGGTGGGAGGAGAGATTTTCGCTTTTCCTGCAATAGAGTTGTGAAAGACGGTGCTGCACGAGGTTTTGGCTTTTAGCCCTAGGTGTCACTATATAGTGACACTAGTTAGTCACTATATAGCGATGGAATAGGGAAAGTGTTGCTATATATAGTGACGGTTCAGAGCACTTATTCTAAGGATAGAGGAAAGGAGCTCACAGGTGGCTATTTTTTGGAATATCTTAATGGATTTCCTTGCAACTCATGTTGTGATTTTGGAGCTATGCAGATGGAAGGGACAAGTGGAAGCTCAAATGATGCACCAATGGTTGGGAGCACAGAGTGGCTTACGGAGAGGTTGTATTGTCATTGCACTCATTGCAAGCGAAAAGTATGACATCAACACCATATTATCATATGCAACTTGTGGATGTATGGGGAGGAACCTGAACAAGTATCCATCATTGGTGGTGCACGTGGTGATGGATCATGGGTAAGTTGAGTTTTGATTAATAATGCATGCATACACGACACAAAACCTTGAGATAAGGTCTTATATTTACACGAAACCTTGAGATAGGATGAGGAGTGTGGCGAGGGTATGCACATACCTTCACACTTTGAGTAGGACTATAGTCTCCCGGATGTGCCAAATGATGATAAGGGTATGGTGGACATGATGGATTCTATTTTTTGGGGCACTACATGATGAATTAAAAAACCCCTTATGTTATTGTAAATTTGTTAAAATTTTTCCAAAAGTTCCATCAAAATACCCCTCCTTTTGAATGGACATTCTATACTAAAATTTTGTGAGGTGAACCCCCCGAGAGCCTATGTATCTTTGAATTTGTGATAGGTTGCTCCAGAAGATGTTGCCTTTACCAAATGCCATGCTTGCATCAAGAGATGAAGCGAAGAAGATGCTAACAACGGTGGGTATGGATTATGATACCATCCATGCTTGCCATAATGATTGTATTCTCTTTCACCATGAGCATGGAGATTTGGCTAGTTGTCCGGAGTGTGGGAACAATGATATAGAGATGACTTGTAGGGTGAGCAGATCTCAGTAAAGGTCTTGAGACACTTTCCCATCATCGCAAGAATACAGCACCTGTTTCTCGATGCAAATCCATAGCACAGTTGATGCTTGGCATGCATCTCATTGGTCCGTCGATGACACATTGAGGATTCCCATAGATTGTGTAGCTTGGAAGCACATAGACAATCAGTGGCCAAACTTTGCGAGGGAGCCACGCAACTTACATCTTGGGCTTGCCATGGACGGTGTGAACCTTTTTTGGTTAAACTCAACATCTTGGTTGACATGGCCCATAATCTTGGTGAATTACAATATCCCACCATGGCTAACAATAAGGAAGGGACACCTCATGCTTGTGCCAGGGAAGTAGAAGGCAAAAAATATGGACGTGTACATGGCACCTTTGATAGAGGAGTTACAGATCTTATGGATAGGAGTGCAGGTCTTTGGTATTTTCAGAGCTCCTAGACATACTAATGACATTTTGGTTAAGGGAATCTTGATGTGAACCATGCATGACTACCCAGGATATGGAGAGTGCATAGGTGTGTAGTAGTGTCTTTATATGTATAATATAGGATTATGCTTTTATGACTCTCTTTCGTACGCATGTCTTATACTAACACATTTGTGCACACGTGTAGGACTTGTTACAAGTGGGTACCATGCTTCTCCTATTTGTGGACCGAGTTTGAGACTAGTTGCATGATACTCCAGACATATGAGGAAAAATGTTTATGAAGGTCATGCTCGATACCTTCTGCTAGACCATCTTGCGCGTGGAGGGTAGCTTGATTCACCACCACCATATTTGAAGGCAAGTGATTGGATTCAGTCTTGAAGGGCAAATGGAGAGGAGCCTCTTGTGGTATGAAGAGCCTATCCATCTTTCATGACCTTCCTTTTTGGGGTCAGTTACAAATCAATCATCTCTTGGATCCCATGCATATCTTCAAGAATGTGGGGGCTACTATTTGGACACACTTAGTTGGTTGCAAAGACTCGAGAGGAGTGTGAGAAGACTTGCACGCTATGAATAGGATGCCTTGTTTGTGACCCCAAGTGTGTGCTTGCATAAAGTTGTCCTCCCAAAAGCAACATGGATCCTCTCTAAGAAGAGGAAGCAACGGTCAAGGTGGACATTGCCTCTTTTCGAACACCCATAGGGTACATGCATTGTTTGAAAGGAGCATTTTCAAAGGACAATGAGCTTAGTGGGCCCAAGTCCCATGATTGGCACAAGGTCTTACAGGTATTCTAAGCTATAGGATTAGTGTACCGATAATCATGATGCGTTAGTGTAATGATGATTATGTTATATTATTGACATGACTTCTTTGTTGCTTGGATAGTTCATCCTCCTAATTACAGTGAAAGGGTGCTTATAATAAGATGTTAGAAATGCTATATTCAAGATCATTGTTGGTATTGTGAGGTATGCTTACTATCAAATCACATTGATTGCAATTTCTTCAATTTAAGTTGAATAATTTGTAGACTGATTATGAATATATCTTACATGGGCATGTGAAATAGGTAGATATCTCAAAAAGAGATATATTATTGACCTCGGGGGGGTCACTCATCATATGTAACCCTATCACGTGAGTTCAACAAAAGGATTTTTTTTATTTCTAAAATTTACAGAAATAAATATACATAAGGGACTATTTAAAATAGTTTTGGAAAAAATTTACAGATTTGTATAGAAAAGGGATACATTTTATTAATGAAATTTTTTACAGATAAGGGACTTTAAATATAGGCCTTGAACGCACGTGATATAGAGGGTTTATACATAGTGACCCCCCCGAGTTATTGACATGACTTCTTTGTTGCTTGGATAGTTCATCCTCCTAATTACAATGAAAGGGTGCTTATAATAAGATGTTAGAAATGCTATATTCAAGATCATTGGTATTGTGTTATATTATTATGATTATGTTATATTATTGACATGACTTCTTTGTTGCTTGGATAGTTCATCCTCCTAATTATAGTGAAAGGGTGCTTATAATAAGATGTTAGAAATGCTATATTCAAGATCATTGGTATTGTGAGGTATGCTTACTATCAAATCACATTGATTGCAATTTCTTCAATTTAAGTTGAATAATTTGTAGACTGATTATGAATATATCTTACATGGGCATGTGAAATAGGTGGATATCTCAAAAAGAGATCTCCATATCGAGCATCGAGAAGGCTAGGGTGGACTCCATCAAAGCATCATTCTGGATCATGAAATAAAATCTTTGTGACAAATCTCAATGTTGTGTAGCATCATTTTGGGTAATAGTACTAAGAAGAGGGTCTACTACATGAAATGGTAGGAATGTTTAGACATAATATCTAGGGTAGTTTAGGGTTATTAATAAGCCAAAAAATTAAAGAGTGGGCTGATGCCCAAACATATTGTCATGCTCATAAAGCTACAAAACATGGAAGAGAATATAGTGTAAATGTTTAGAAGCAAAGTATGATTTTTAGAAATCAATACAAATGAACTAGGTCTTTGTTATGCACATTATATGTCACCTTTCCTTTTCATCCCTTTGTTGCAACATAGAAATTATATGCCTTGAAATGTCAATTATAATGACAACAGCCTAAAGAAGTCATATAAATCATATATATATATATATATATATATATATATATATACATAAATATATACATATACATATAAACATACATACATACCTAAGAGCCCTCACATCTTTACATTTACAAACTCAAGTTGCATTCATAGAAAGTGAAGAAGAGCCTTGTAATCCACAGTTTTGAAAAATGAGATCCCATCACTATCTTCCCCTCCCCTTATGCTAGCTTCCCTTCCCCTTATGATAGTCATATTAAGGAAGTTGCCTCTTATGCTAGTCATTTGGTTATCTAGACCAAAGGCCTTGATTTCCATTGTTTCTTTTATTTCCAAATTTTAAAGGGGGTAAATCCACCATGGATCATAATCGCCACATGTGCAAGGTCAAAGAATGATAATGGTGAATCTACGTCGACCATAAGTATATCATCCATGAACCTATAAACATTCCTAAAGCTCATGAGTAGGTCCCATTGGTCCAATTTCCACATTCAAAACATAGCTTTAAATTCATACTAGAATATGTACAAATTGCACCATAGAGGTGAGCATAAAAACCTGTTTGGATACCATCTATTTGTTGGAACACTTCCCCTCCCGAGTGGATATGAATGTTCCCTAATAGCCAATTATTTAGTTCAATGCATCTTTCTAGTGTAATGTGGATACTAGTACCGCTTCTTTTATCCCTCCAAGTAGCCTACTTCTTTTCAAAGTGCAAGCTAATATATTTTTGATCTTGCTTCTCAAATGCCCATGCAATCACCTGAGTCATGACTTTCTTCACGCCCCATTCCCCTTTCAAGGGGATATTCTCATAACCTTTTCCAATGTCCGTTGTGAACATGGAATGAATCTTGTTTGGTAGGTTAAGCTTGACTTCATAGATCAAATTCACTATCCAAAAAGTGCTGAATAAAATACCCGTACTATTCCAAATCTCTTTTTGGAGATCACTGGAGAATCTCTTAATAGGTTCCATACATCCTTGTAAGATCAATGTCATAGTTGATGCCACTTCCAAATGCATGAATGGGTGTTGGTGATCCAACAAAATGAGTCCTTTTGGGCCTTGTATGTGGCCATCAAATAAGGTAATGCGTGTAGTGAGAAGTGTAAGTCAAGGTGATTGATCTCTCTAACCAATCGATTGAGGATAAATGGATTTTTTACCAATTGGAAGTCATTACTTACTAATATCTCCCTTGCTTCGGTATATAAGAAGCTTCTATGTCACATGAAGGCCGGTCTGATGTCAGCCATTCAATTTCTTCAATCACCTCCCCTTGTTTAATGAGTGAAGGGGTCTCTTTGAGTATTAATCCTTTCATAGCTGACTCATATACTTTATCCCTATAGAAACTAATAAAGTGTGGTTCCAACTCACAAAAGGGTATCCCAAGGGTTGAGTTTAGAGTTCCTTATTTATGCCAGATGTGACGCTCCAATTTTGTATATGAAATATTTTGGAATATATATCACAGATAGTGTTCAAAAAGGATGGTTTTGATGTTTTGAAGGTTTTGGGAAAGTTTGGTGTTGGTCAAAAATTTTTGTTTTTTGTCCATTATGGTGTCGGCTGGATTTTGCGGCTTGATTTTGAGTTGGTTAGAATAATAATTTGAAGAAACTCTGCATAAGAGAGTTTTAGATCTTATTGAGTAGAAAAACTTTATTCTAGTGACAATTTTGTGGTTCACTCGTTTGCATGCCTATACGGAGGTCAGAAATTGCTAACAAAGTGGTTTTGAGCTAAAAGTGCATCTAGATTTCTGTGTCAAGAATCGCAGGCATTAGATGGAGGTCAAGATGGAAGAGTTGGCCATGGAAGGTCACATGCAAAGGGAAAGAAGAGGGTCCAATCTTCGAGATGAGCTATTGAGCTTGTCCATTGGATCTACGAGGCAGGCGTGGTGATGCTCCGAAGAGGGCCGTTTTCATGCCTTAAATTGTAAAAAAAAGAAAAAAAAAAGAGAGACGTCGAGATTCCGTACGCGTTTGCTATCAAAAGCGCACGCTAAAAGATGGTGAAAAGCACATGCACACTTTTCAAGAAAAGCTATTTTTTGGCCGATTTTGGGGGCTTTTGGCCACTTTTTGGGAGTCGTGAAAGGCTATAAAAGAAGAGGAGATTGTGAGAAGGAGAACACACAATCCAACACACGCATATTGAGGCTATGCGAAAGAGAAGAGAAGGCACATATCTCGAGGTTGCATGAGCGAAGAGAAGGCACGCATATCGAGGCACTGTGAAAGTGATAGTAGCACACACGAATCGAGGCAACGCAAAGAAGAAGATAAGATCAAGATATTTTGAGAGTGAGAGTGAGAGTGTGATTGAGATTTGATCATCTGATTTGAACATCTTCATGCGAGTGAGAGTGAGAGTGAGATAGCTCGGGTGGTATCGAGCTCCTTCTCGGAGTGATTCTTCTCTAAAAATTATTATAAAGACTCATCAGTTTGATTCATACTGGAATCTCTCTTCTTGTTCATTCGTGATTATTATCTTGCTACAATTTTGATCGTGATTGTGAGGGAACAGTGCGTGACAAGTGGTATCAGAGCTCGGTTTCGATGGCAAACAATGAGGCAATTATGAAGAAACTAGAAGAACAAGATTCATTGATTCGAAGGCTAACCATGGAATTAAATAGATTGTCCAAAGGAAAAGGCGTAGCAGATGATGGAGCTAGTGGTGGTGCTACTGGCAGAAATTTAGAAGATGAAGAGGTCTATGTCGACCGTGGTACCAAGCCGAAGGAGACAAAGACGTGAGGAAGATGTTAACACCTATTTCATTAATTTTGGAACTTTTTGTGTTGTTTTTGGACGAAGCCCAAAAATCCTTCCCAAATGAAAACTTTTCTTTGTGAAAATATACTCTTTCTAAAAATATTCTTCCCAAATCAAAAGTTCACTTTGTGGCACTATCATATTCACATAAAAATATTGTTTTTTCAATCTATACTTTTGCACCAATATGCAAGAATTTGAAATAATCCTATATTAGAAATTCTAGCTATATCTAAGTTATTTGTTAATTTAATTATTTTTAATATTTTTCCTTGACGTGATAAATTTATAAATCCATGAAAGGAGACTTAGATATTTCATGAAAATAACATTGTCACTCGCAATATGCACAAAATTTTTAAAACTTTTAATAAATAGAAAAAAGACATGATGCCATAAGACCCAAGTTTTGTATTGAACCAAAGAGGTATAATAGCAATTATAGCTATTATTATATGATTACATTGAGAGACGTTGCTCTCAGCTAGAGTCTTTATATCCAAAATGATATAGATTGAACATAGGTTTACAATTTAAATTGTTGCTCTTAAAGAGCCTCAATTCGTGCCATCTGCATAATTTGACTCCCCATTGTCTTATTGCTCAATGTCACGATAGTCCCTTGCCAGGTGCCATCTGCATAATTTGACTCCCACTTGTCTTGCCAAGCCTTGCCGCTTGGGTGCATTGACTCCCCATTGTCTTATTGCTCAATGCGATA
Organism: Dipteris shenzhenensis; assembly: GCF_047967505.1. Taxonomy (NCBI): domain Eukaryota; kingdom Viridiplantae; phylum Streptophyta; class Polypodiopsida; order Gleicheniales; family Dipteridaceae; genus Dipteris; species Dipteris shenzhenensis. Next base: position 36,562,823 of record NC_141605.1, read on the forward strand.
GTCCCTTGCCAGGTGCCATCTGCATTAACTCCCTATTGTCTTGCCAAGCCTTGACCCTTGGGTGACATCCAGTGCAAAATACAGGTGCCATCTGCATTAACTCCCACAAGTTATCTTGCCAAGCCTTGCCCCTTGGGTGCATTGACTCCCCATTGTCTTATTGCTCAATGTGATAGTCCCTTGCCAGGTGCCATCTGCATTAACTCCCTATTGTCTTTGCAAGCCTTGACCCTTGGGTGACATCCAGTGCATATTTTGACTCTCATTTGACATAGGAGGTGATGACTCTGATTATAATTTTCTTGGATTGGCTTCTTGCCTAGTACCCAAATAAAATCCTTCAATGGACTTCAATACAAAGCTTTAATCATGGACATTCTTCATTTGCGCTGTCTCCTTCTACTTCCTCCATGGCGAGCATCCTTAAAAATTCGTGTATATGCAAAATAGTTTGCTGTGGTATTTTTATTTTTCCTTCTACCTCATATCCCATGCGCTTCTTTGATTTCTTTGCCCTTGAATGCCAAGACACTATGATTGTCTCCGTCGAAACTTGAGAGACCGCTTCATCATTTGGGACCCACTCCTTCATTATACAATTAGTATACAATGTGTTATTATCCATATTCTCCTTCCTGCCCTTTGGCTCATACCATACCGCTGTAAATGTTGTAGCTCTCCCTTGGTCATCACTTTGCACATCAACTACTTTTGCAACCTGAAACTTCACATTCTCATATTCATCATCCGATCGCCGAACCACAACAAAACAATCGACCTCTATATCTACTTGTGGCATAAATTCTCTCTTCTTTGGTCCACAATATGGATGTGGGAGTAATAATACAAATTCATTTTCAAAGACTGGAGCTGGGGGCAAAGTATTGTCACCATCGGATATGCTTTGCATGGTTGATCACACCTTATACACCATTTTTTCTGTAGTGATATGCACATCCGCAAAAAAACACGCCCTTAGGTGTGTTATCTGACCACTTGAGTACTTATTGGATGGGTGTGCCTCTTTGAGAACATTTCAATACCACCTAGGTTGAGGCGTACGAAAAGTGTTGTGCCCATCGGATATCCTTTGCATGGTCGATCGAGCATTAAATACTATTTTTGCTCTAGTGTCATGCACATCCGTAAAAAAACACGTTGCTAGGTATGTTATCCAATCAAGCACTTATGGGATGGGAGTGCCACTTTGCATGTAAGTTAACTCCACCTAGTTGAAGGTGTGTGCAAAGTATTGGGCCCATCGGATATGCTTTACATTGTCGATCAAGCATAAAACACCATTTTTGCCTTAGTGTCATCCACAACCATGAAAAAACACGGTCTTAAGTGTGTTAATCAAACAAGTACTTATCGGATGGGGGCTCCAGTTTGCACGCAAGTGTGTTTCAACTAGGTTGAGATGCATGCAAAGTATTGTCATCATCAAATATGCTCCGCATGGTTGATTACGCATTATACAACGTTTTCCCCATAGTGATATGCAAATCCGCAAAAAAACATGCCCTTAGGTATGTTACCTGACCGAGTACCTAGGTTAAGGTGTAGGAAAAGTATTGTGCCCATCGGATATGCTTTGCATGGTTGATCGAGCATTAAATACCATTTTTGCCTTAGTGTCATGCACATCCGTAAAAAAACACACTGCTACGTGTGTTATCCGATCAAGTACTTATGCAATGGGAATGCCACTTTGCATGTAAGTCAATTCCACCTAGTTAAAGGTTTGCACAAAGTATTGTGCCCATCGGATATGCTTTGCATTGTCGATCAAGCATAAAACAACGTTTTTGCCTTAGTGTCATGCACAACCATGAAAAAACACAGTCCTAGGTGTGTTATTCAAACAAGTACTTATCGGATGGGGGCTCCACTTTGCATGCAAATCCATTTCAACTATCTTGAGGTGCGTGCAAAGTATTGTCACCATTGGATATGCTTTGCATGGTCAATCACACATTATACACCATTTTTCCCCAAGTGATATGCACATCTGTAAAAAAACACACCCTTAGGTGTGTTATCTAACCAAACTACTTATCGGATGGGTGTGCCTCTTTGAGAACATTCCAATACCACCTAGGTTGAGCCATACTAAAAGTGTTGTGCCCATCAGATATCCTTTGCATGATCGATCGAGCAATAAATACTATTTTTGCTCTAGTGTCATGCACATCCGTAAAAAAACACGCTGCTATGTATGTTATCCGATCAAGCACTTATGGGATGGAATGCCACTTTGCAGGTAAGTCAATTCCACCTAGTTGAAGGTGTGTGCAAAGTATTGTGCCCATCGGATATGCTTTGCATTGTCGATCAAGCATAAAACACCGTTTTTGCCTTAGTGTCATGCACAACCATGAAAGAACACGGTCCTAAGTGTTTTAATTAAACAAGTACTTATCAGATGGGGGCTCAACTTAGAACGCAAGTCCATGTCAACTACATTGAGGTGCGCGCAAAGTATTGTCACCATCGGATATGATTTGCATGGTCGATAATGCATTATACACCGTTTTTTCCTTAGTGATATGCACATCCGTAAAAACACACGCCCTTAGGTGTGTTATCTTACCACGTACTTATCGGATGGGTGTGCCTCTTTGAGAACATTTCAATACCACCTAGGTTGCGGTGTAGGAAAAGTGTTGTGCCCATCGGATATCCTTTGCATGGTCGATCGAGCATTAAATACTATTTTTGCTCGTCTCATCCACATTCATAAAAAAAACATGCTGCTAGGTATGTTATCCGATCAAGCACTTATGGGATGGTTGTGCCACTTTGCATGTAAGTCAAGTCTACCTAGTTTTGAAGGTGTGTGCAAAGTATTGTGCCCATCGGATATGCTTTGCATTGTCGATCAAGCATAAAATACCGTTTTTGCCTTAGTGTCATGCACAACCATGAAAAAACACAGTCCTAAGTGTGTTATCAAACAAGTACTTATCGGATGGGGGCTCCAGTTTGCACGCAAGTGTGTTTCAACTAGGTTGAGATGCATGCAAAGTATTGTCACCATCTGATATGCTCTGCATGGTCGATTACGCATTATACAACATTTTTTCCGTAGTGATGTGCACATCTGCAAAAAAACTCGCCCTTAGGTATGTTATCTGACCAAGTACTTATCGGATGGGTGTGACTCTTTAAGAACATTTCAATACCACCTAGGTGAAGGTGTAGGAAAAGTATTATTCCCATCGAATATGCTTTGCATGGTCGATCAAGCATTAAATATCATTTTTACCTTAATGTCATACACATCCGTAAAAGAGCACGCTGCTAGGTGTGTTATCCGATCAAGTACTTATGCGATGGGAATGCCACTTTGCATGTAAGTCAATTCCACCTAGTTGAAGGTGTGTGCAAAGTATTGTGCCCATCGGATATGCTTTGCATTGTCGATAAAGCATAAAAGGCCGTTTTTGCCTTTGCGTCATGTACAACCATATAAAAACACAGCCGTAGGTGTGTTATTCAAATAAGTACTTATCGGATGGGGGCTTCACTTTGCACACAAGTTTGTTTCAACTATGTTGAGGTGCGTGCAAAGTATTGTCACCATCGGATATGCTTTGCATCATCGATCACGCATTATATACCATTTTTTCCTAGTGATATGGACATCCGCAAAAAAACACGCCATTAGGTGTGTTATCTGACCAAGTACTTATCAAATGGGTGTGCCTCATTGGGAACATCTCAATACCACCTAGGTTGAGGCATACGAAAAGTGTTGTGCCCATCGGATATCCTTTGCATGGTCGATCGAGCATTAAATACTATTTTTGCTCTAGTGTCATGCACATCTGTAAAAAAACATGTTGCTAGGTATGTTATCCGATCACTTGAGCACTTATGAAATGGGCATGCCACTTTGCATGAGAGTCAATTCCACCTAGTTGAAGGTGTGTGCAAAGTATTGTTCCCATCAGCTATGCTTTGCATTGTCGATCAAGCATAAAACACCGTTTTTGGCTTAGTGTCATGCACAACCATGAAAAAACACAGTCCTAGGTGTGTTATTCAAACAAGTACTTATCCGATGGGGGCTCCACTTTGCACGCAAGTCCATTTCAACTACATTGAGGTGTGCGCAAAGTATTTTCACCATCGGATATGCTTTGCATGGTCGATCACGCATTATACACCATTTTTTCACGAGTGAGATGCACATCCGCAAAAAAACACACCCTTAGGTGTGTTATCTGACCAAGTACTTATCGGATGGGTGTTCCTCTTTGATAACATTCCAATACCACTTAGGTTGAGGCATACGAAAAGTGTTGTGCCCATCGGATATACTTTGCATGATCGATCGAGCAATAAATACTATTTTTGCTCTAGTGTCATGCACATCCGTATAAAAACACACTACTAGGTATGTTATCCGATCAAGCACTTATGGGATGGGCGTGCCACTTGCCAGGTAAGTCAATTCCACCTACTTGAAGGTGTGTGTAAAGTATTGTGCCCATCGGATATGTTTTGCAATGTCGATCAAGCATAAAACACCGTTTTTTCTGTAGTGATATGCACATCCGCAAAAAAACACGCCCTTAGGTGTGTTATCTGACCACTTGAGTACTTATCGGATGGGTGTGCCTCTTTGAGAACATTTCAATACCACCTAGGTTGAGGTGTACGAAAAGTGTTGTGCCCATCGGATATCCTTTGCATGGTCGATCGAGCATTAAATACTATTTTTGCTCTCGTGTCATGCACATCCATAAAAAAACACGCTGCTAGGTATGTTCTCCAACCAAGCACTTATGGGATGGAAGTGCCACTTTGCATGTAAGTGACCTCCACCTAGTTGAAGGTGTGTGCAAATTATTGGGCCCATTGGATATGCTTTGCATTGTCGATCAAGCATAAAACACCGTTTTTGCCTTAGTGTCATTCACAACCATGAAAAAACACGGTCCTAAGTCTGTTAATCAAATAAGTACTTATCGGATGGGGGCTCCAGTTTGCACGCAAGTGTGTTTCAACTAGGTTGAGATGCATACGAAGTATTGTCACCATTGGATATGCTCTGCATAGTCGATTATGCATTATACAACGTTTTTCCCGTAGTGATATGCACATCCGCAAAAAAAAATGCCCTTAGGTATGTTACCTGACCAAGTACTTATCGGATGGGTGTGCCTCTTTGAGAACATTTCAATACCACCTAGGTTAAGGTGTAGGAAAAGTATTGTGCCCATCGGATATGCTTTGCATGGTTGATCGAGCATTAAATACCATTTTTGCCTTAGTGTCATGCACATCCATAAAAAAGCACGCTACTAGGTGTGTTATCCGATCAAGTACTTATGCGATGGGAACGCCACTTTGCATGTAAGTCAAATCCACCTAGTTGAACGTGTGTGCAAGGTATTGTTCCCATCGGATATGCTTTGCATTGTCGACGAAGCATAAAACACCGTTTTTCCCTTAGTGTCATGCACAACCATATAAAAACATAGCCGTAGGTGTGTTATTCAAGCAAGTACTTATCGGATGGGGGCTCCACTTTGCACGCAAGTCTATTTCAACTACTTTGAGGTGCGTGCAACGTATTGTCACCATCGGATATGATCTGCATGGTCGATCATGCATTATACACCGTTCTTTTCCTAGATGTATGCACATCCATAAAAAAACATGCCCTTAGGTGTGTTATCTAACCAAGTACTTATCGGATGGGCGTGCCTCTTCGAGAAAATTTCAATACCACCTAGGTTGCAATGTAGGAAAAAAATTGTGCCCATCGGATATCCTTTGCATGGTCGATCGAGCATTAAATACTATTTTTGCTCTAGTGTCATGCACATCCGTAAAAAAAACACGCTGCTAGGTATGTTATCCGATCAAGCACTTATGGGATGGGTGTGCTACTTTGCATGTAAGTCAATTCCACCTAGTTGAAGGTGTGTGCAAAGTATTGTGCCCATCAGATATGCTTTGTATTGTCAATCAAGCATAAAAGTCCGTTTTTTCCTTAGTGTCATGCATAACCCTGAAAAAACACGGTCCTTAGTGTGTTAATCAAACAAGTACTTATCGGATGGGGGCTCCACTTTGCATGCAAGTCCATTTTACCTATGTTGAGATGCATGCAAAGTATTGTCACCATCGAATATGCACTGCATGGTCGATTACGCTTTATACAACGTTTTGCCCATAGTGATATGCACATTTGCAAAAAAACATGCCCTTAGGTATGTTATCTGACCAAGTACTTAGCGGATGGGTGTGCCTCTTTGAGAACATTTCAATACCACCTTTGTTAAGGTATAGGAAAAGTATTGTGCCCATCGGATATGCTTTGCATGGTGGATCGAGCATTAAATACCATTTTTGCCTTAGTGTCATGCACATCCATAAAAAAACACGCTGCTAGGTATGTTATCTGATCAAGCACTTATGTGAAAGGAATGCCACTTTGCTTGTAAGTGAATTCCACCTAGTTGAAGGTGTGCGCAAGGTATTGTGCCCATCGGATATGCTTTGCATTGTCGATCAAGCATAAAACAAGTTATTCGACCAAGTACTTATCGGATGGGGGCTCCACTTTGCACGCAAGTCCATTTCAACTACGTTGAGATGGGTGCAAAGTATTTCCACCACCCGATATGCTTTGCATGGTGGATCACGCATTATACACCATTTTTTCCTTAGTGATATGCACATCCACAAGAAAACACGCCCTTAGGTCAGTTATTTGACCAATTACTTATAAGATGGGTGTGCCTCTTTGAGAACACTTGAATACCACCTAGGTTAAGGTGTAGGAAAAGTATTGTGCCCATCGAATATGCTTTCCATGGTCGATCGAGCATTAAATACCATTTTTGCCTTAGTGTCATGCACATTCGTAAAAAAACACGCTGCTAGGTGTGTTATCCGATCAAGTACTTAAGCAATGGGAATGCCACTTTGCATGTAAGTCAATCCCACCTAGTTGAAGGTGTCTGCAAAGTATTGTTCCCATCGGATATGCTTTGCATTGTCAATCAAGCATACAACACCGTTTTTGCCTTTGTGTCATGCACAACCATATAAAAACACGGCCGTAGGTGTGTTATTCAAACAAGTACTTATCGGATGGGGGCTCCACTTTGCACCCAAGTCCGTTTCAACTACGCTGAGGTGTGTGCAAAGTATTGTCACCATCGGATATGCTTTGCATGGTCGATCAGGCATTATACACCATTTTTCCCTAGTGATATGAACATCCGCAAAAAAACATGCCATTAGGTGTGTTATCTAACCAAGTACTTATCGAACGGGTGTGCCTCATTGAGAACATTTCCATACCACCTAGGTTGATTAATACAAAAAGTGTTGTGACCATCGGATATCCTTTGCATGGTCGATCAAGCATTAAATAGTATTTTTGCACTAGTGTCATGCACATCCGTAAAAAAACACGCTGCTAGGTGTGTTATCCGATCAAGCACTTATGGGATGGGTGTGCCACTTTGCATGTAAGTGAATTCCACCTAGTTGAAAGTGTGTGCAAAGTATTGTGCCCATCGGATATGCTTTGCATTGTCGATCAAGCATAAAACACCGTTTTTGCCTTAGTGTCATGCACAACCATGAAAAAACATGGTCCTAGGTGTGTTATTCAAACAAGTACTTATCGGATGGGGGCTCCACTTTGCACGCAAGTCCGTTTCAACTACTTTGAGGTGCGTGCAACGTATTGTCACCATCAAATATGCTTTGCATGGTCGATCACGCATTATACACCATTTTTTCCTGAGTGATATGCACATCCGCAAAAAAATACGCCTTTAGGTGTGTTATCTGACCAAGTACTAATCGGATGGGTGTGCCTCTTTGAGAACATTCCAATACCACCTAGGTTGAGGTGTACAAAAAGTGTTGTGCCCATCAGATATCCTTTGCATGATCGATCGAGCAATAAATACTATTTTTGCTCTAGTGTCATGCACATCCGTATAAAGACACGCATCTAGGTATGTTATCCGATCAAGCAGTTATGGGATGGGAGTGCCACTTTGCAGGTAAGTCAATTCCACCTAGTTGAAGGCGTGTGCAAAGTATTGTGCCCATAGGATATGCTTTGCATTGTCGATCAAGCATAAAACACCGTTTTTGCCTTAGTGTCATGCACAACCATAAAAAAACACAGTCCTAAGTGTGTTAATTAAACAAATACTTGTCGGATGGGGGCTCCACTTTGCACGCAAGTCCATTTCAACTACGTTGAGGTGTGCACAAAGTATTGTCACCATCGAATATGATTTGCATGGTCGATCACGCATTATACAACGTTTTTTCCGTAGTAATATGCACATCCACAAAAAAACATGCCCTTAGGTATGTTATCTGACCAAGTACTTATCGGATGGGTGTGCCACTTTAAGAACATTTCAATACCAACTAGGTTAAGGTGTAGGAAAAGTATTGTGCCCATCGGCTATGCTTTGCATGGCCGATCAAGCATTAAATACCATTTTTGCCTTAGTGTCATGCACATCCAGAAAAAAGCACGCTGCTAGGTGTGTTATCCGATTAGGTACTTATGCGATGGGAACGCCACTTTGCATGTAAGTCAATTCCACCTAGTTGAAGGTTTGTGCAAGGTATTGTTCCCATCAAATATGCTTTGCATTGTCGACGAAGCATAAAACACCGTTTTTGCCTTAGTGTCATGCACAACCATATAAAAACACGGCCGTAGGTGTGTTATTCAAGCAAGTACTTATCGGATGGGGGCTCCACTTTGCACACAAGTCCTTTTCAACTATGTTCAGGTGCGTACAAAGTATTGCCACCATTGGATATGATTTGCATGGTCGATCACGCATTATACACGGTTTTTTCCCTAGTGGTATGCACATCCGCAAAAAAACACGCCCTTAGGTGTGTTATTTGACCAAGTACTTATCGGATGGGTGTGCCTCTTTAAGAAAATATCAATACCACCTAGGTTGCGGTGTACCAAAAGTATTGTGCCCATCGGATATCCTTTGCATGGTCGATCGAGCATTAAATACATTTTTTGCTCTAGTGTCATGCACATCCGTAAAAAAAACACACTACTAGGTATGCTATCCGATCAAGCACTTATAGGATGGGTGTGCCACTTTGCATGTAAGTCGATTCCACCTAGTTGAAGGTGTGTGCAATTTATTGTGCCCATCGGATATGCTTTGCATTGTAGATCAAGCATAAAACACCATTTTTGCCTTAGTGTCATGCACAACCATGGAAAAACACGGTCCTAGGTGTGTTAATCAAATAAGTACTTATCGTATGGGGGCTCCACTTTGCACGCAAGTCTAATTCAACTACGTTGAGATGCGTGCAAAGTATTGTCACCATCGGATATGCTCTGCATGGTCGATTACGCATTATACAACGTTTTCCCGTAGTGATATGCACATTCGCAAAAAAACATGCCCTTAGGTATGTTATCTGACCAAGTACTTATCGGATGGGTGTGCCTCTTTGAGAACATTTCATTACCACCTAGGTTAAGGTATAGGAAAAGTATTGTGCCCATTGGATATGCTTTGCATGATCAATCGAGCATTAAATACCATTTTTGCCTTAGTGCCATGCACATCCGTAAAAAAACACACTGCTATGTATGTTATACGATCAAGCACCTATGCGATGGGAATGCCACTTTGCCTATAAGTCAATTCCATGTAGTTGAAGGTCTGTGCAAGGTATTGTTTTCATCGGATATGCTTTGCGTTGTTGACGAAGCATAAAACACCGTTTTTGCCTTAGTGTCATGCACAACCATATAGAAACACGGCTGTAGGTGTGTTATTCAAGCAAGTACTTATCGGATGGAGGATCCACTTTGCACGCAAGTCCGTCTCAACTATGTTGAGGTGCATGCAAAGTATTGTCACCATTGGATATGATTCGCATGGTCGATCACACATTATACACCGTTTTTTTCCTAGTGGTACACACATTCGCAAAAAAACACGCCCTTAGGTGTGTTATCTGACCAGGCACTTATCGGATGGGTGTGCCTCTTTGAGAAAATTTCAATGCCACCTAGGTCGCAGTGTAGGAAAAGTATTACGCCCATCGGATGTCCTTTGCATGGTCGATCGAGCATTAAATACTATTTTTGCTCTAGTGTCATGCACTTCCGTTAAAAAAACATGCTGCTTTGTATGTTATCCAATCAAGCACTTATGGGATGGGTGTGCCACTTTGCATGTAAGTTAATTCCACCTAGTTGAAGGTGTGTGCAAAGTATTGTGCCCATCGGATATGATTTGCATTGTCGATCAAGCATAAAACACCGTTTTTGCCTTAGTGTCATGCCCAACCATGAAAAACACGGTCCTAAGTGTGTTAATAAGTACTTATCGGATGGGGGCTCCAGTTTGCACGCTGCTAGGTATGTTATCCGATCAAGCACTTTTGCGATGGGAAAGCCACTTTGCGTGTAAGTCAATTCCACCTAGTTGAAGGTGTGTGCAAAGTATTGTGCCCATCGGATATCCTTTGGATTGTCGATCAAGCATAAAACACCGTTTTTGCCTTAGTGTCATGCACAACCATATAAAAACACGGTCCTAGGTGTGCTATTCAAACAAGTACTTATCGGATGGGGGCTCCACTTTACATGCAAGTCCGTTTCAACTACGTTGAGGTACGTGCAAAGTATTGTCACCATCGGATATGCTTTGCGTGTTCGATCACGCATTATACACCATTCTTTCCCTAGTGATATGCACATCCGCAAAAAAACACTCCCTTAGGTGTGTTATCTGACCAAGTACTTATCGGATGGGTGTGCGTCTTTGAGAACATTTCAATACCACCTAGGTTAAGGTGTAGGAAAAGTATTGTGCCCATCGAATATGCTTTGCATGGTCGATCGGGCATTAAATACCAATTTTGCCTTAGTGTAATGCACATCTGTGAAAAAACACGCTGCTAGGTGTGTTATCCAATCAAGTACTTATGCGATGGGAATGCCACTTTGCATGTAGGTCAATTCCACCTAGTTGAAGGTGTGTGCAAAGTATTGTGCCCATCGGATATGCTTTGCTTTGTCAATCAAGCATAAAACACTATTTTTGCCTTTGTGTCATGCACAACCGTATAAAAACACGGCTGTAGGTGTGCTTTTCAAATAGGTACTTTTTGGATGGGGGCTCCACTTTGCACGCAAGTCCGTTTCAACTACGTTGAGGTGCATGCAAAGTATTGTCACCATCAGATATGCTTTGCATGGTCAATCACGCATTATACACCATTTTTTCCCTAGTGATATGGACATCCGCAAAAAAACACGCCATTAGGTGTGTTATCTGACCAAGTACTTATTGGATGGGTGTGCCCCATAGAGAACATTTCAATACCACCTAGGTTGAGGCGTACAAAAAGTGTTGTGCCCATCGGATATCCTTTGCATGGTCGATCGAGCATTAAATACTATTTTTGCTCGTGTCATGCACATCCGGAAAGAAACACGCTACTAGGTATGTTATTCGATCAAGCACTTATGGGATGGGCGTGCCACTTTGCATGTAAGTCAATTCCACCTACTTGAAGGTGTGTGCAAAGTATTGTGCCCATCGGATATGCTTTGGAACGTTGATCAAGCATAAAACACCGTTTTTGCCTTAGTGTCATGCACAACCATGAAAAAACACCATGCTAGGTGTGTTAATCAGACAAGTACTTATTGGATGGGGGCTCCACTTTGCACACAAGTCCGTTTCAACTACGTTGAGGTGTGTGCAAAGTATTGTCACCATCGGATATGCTTTGCATGGTAGATCATGCATTATACACCATTTTTTCCTAAGTGATATGCACATCCGAAAAAAAACACGCCCTTAGGTGTGTTATCTGACCAAGTACTTATCGGATGGGTGTGTGTCTTTGAGAAAATTCCAATACCACCTAGGTTGAGGCGTACGAATAGTGTTGTGCCCATCGGATATCTTTTGCATCATCGATCGAGCAATAAATACTATTTTTGCTCTAGTGTCATGCACATCCGTAAAAAAACACGCTGCTAGGTATGTTATCCGATCAAGCACTTATGGGATGGGAGTGCCACTTTGCATGTAAGTCAATTCCACCTAGTTTAAGATGTGTGCAAAGTATTATGCCCATCGGATATGCTTTGCATTGTCGATCAAGTATAAAACACCGTTTTTGCATTAGTGTCATGCACAACCATGAAAAAACACGGTCCTAAGTGTGTTAATTAAACAAGTACTTATCGGATGGGGAATCCACTTTGCACGTAAGTCCGTTTCAACTACGTTCAGGTGCACACAAAGTATTGTCACCATTGGATATGATTTGCATGGTCGATCACGCATTATACACCGTTTTTTCCCTAGTGATATGCACATCTGCAAAAAAACACGCCCTTAGGTGTGTTATCTAACCAAGTACTTATCGGATGGGTGTGCCTCTTTGAGAACATTTCAATACCACCTAGTTTAAGGTGTAGGAAAAGTATTGTGCCCATCGAATATGCTTTGCATGGTCGATCGGGCATTAAATACCAATTTTGCCTTAGTGTAATGCACATCTGTGAAAAAACACGCTGCTAGGTGTGTTATCCAATCAAGTACTTATGCGATGGGAATGCCACTTTGCATGTAGGTCAATTCCACCTATTTGAATGTGTGTGCAAAGTATTGTGCCCATCGGATATGCTTTGAATTGTCGATCAATCATAAAACACCGTTTTCCTTAGTGTCATGCACAACCATGAAAAAACACGGTCCTAATTGTGTTAATCAAACAAGTACTTATCGGATGGGGGCTCCAGTTTGCACGCAAGTCTGTTTCAACTAGGTTGAGATGCGTGCAAAGTATTGTCACCATCGGATATGCTCTGCATGTTCGATTATGCATTATACAACGTTTTTCCCGTAGTGATATGCACATCCGCAACAAAACACGCCCTTAGGTATGTTGTCTGACCAAGTACTTATCGGATGGGTGTGCCTCTTTGGGAACATTTCAATACCACCTAGGTTAAGGTATAGGAGAAGTATTGTGCCCATCGTATATGCTTTGCATGGTCGATCTAGCATTAAATACCATTTTTGCCTTAGTGTCATGACATCCGTAAAAAAACACGTTGCTAGGTGTGTTATCCGATCAAGTACTTATGCGATGGGAATCCCAATTTGCAAGTAAGTCAATTCCACCCAGTTGAAGGTGTGTGCAAAGTATTGTGCCCATCGGTTATGCTTTGCATTGTCGATCAAGCATAAAACACCGTTTTTGCCTTAGTGTCATGCACAACCATATAAAAACACGATCGTAGGCGTGTTATTCAAATAAGTACTTATCTGATGGGGGCTCCACTTTGCACAAAAGTCTGTTTCAACTACGTTGAGGTGCGTGCAAAGTATTGTCACCATTGTATATGATTTGCATGGTCGATCACGCATTATACACCATTTTTTTCATAGTGATATGGACATCCGCAAAAAAACACACCCTTAGGTGTGTCATCTGACCAAGTACTTATCGGATGGGTGTGCCTCTTTGAGAAAATTTCAATACCACCTAGGTTGAGGCATACAAAAAGTGTTGTGCCATCGGATATCCTTTGCATGGTCGATCGAGCATTAAATACTATTTTTGCTCTAGTGTCATGCACATCTGTAAAAAAACACGCTGCTAGGTATGTTATGCGATCAAGCACTTATGGGATGGGCGTGCCACTTTGCATGTAAGTTAATTCCAGATAGTTGAAGGTGTGTGCAAAGAATTGTGCCCATTGGTTATGCTTTGCATTGTCGATCAAGTATAAAACATTGTTTTGGCCTTAGTGTCATGTGCAACCATCAAAAAACGCGGTCCTAGATGTGTTATTCGACTAAGTACTTATGGGATGGGCACACAACTTTGCATGTAAGTCAATAATACCTAGGTTGGGATGTGTGCAAAGTATTGTGATGATCGCATATGCGTTGCATTGTTGACTAAGCATAAATCAACGTTTTTGCCTTAGTGTCATGGACAACAACCAATAAAAAACATGGTCCTAGGTGTGATATTCTAAAAAGTACTTATTGAATGGGCGTTCCACTTTGCATGGAATACCATACCACTGCTTTCGAGGCACGTGCAAAGTATTGTGCCCATCAGATATGCTTTACATGGTAGATTGAGTATTAAATACCGTTTTTGGCCTTGGTGTCATGTACAACCGTCAAAAAACATGATCGTAGGTATATTTTTCAAACAAGTACTTATCGGATGGGGATGCCACTTTGCACAGAAGTCAATACTGCCTAGGTTGAGGAACATGCAAAGTCTTGTGTCCATTGGATATGCTTTGCATAGTCGATCTCACATTATACACCATTTTGTTCCTAGTGTTATGCACAATTGTCATAAAATACGTTTGGAGGTGTGTTATCCGAACAAGTACTTATGGGATGGGTGCACCACTTTGTATGCAAGTCAATACGACCTAGGTTGAGGCATGTACAAAGTTTTGTGCCCATCGGAGAAATGTAGATGCGATACACAACAAGATAAAGCACCCATAGACGCGCGCACAGACGCGTTTCATGAACTAAATAAAAAACTTATGGGCGCGCCTATTTGTGCGTCTGGAGACTCGTGTCTAATTGCGCATCTATACATCAGACTTACGTGCGTATAGACACGTAGTAAGATGCATAAATAGACGCGCTTATAAATGCTTTTATAGACACACGTATAGACGCAAGTCGAACAGACAGACGCGAATATAAATGCATTTTTAAACACACTGATAGACGCGCTTTTTTTTATAAAAAATTTTATAGAATACTGTGTATGTTGTGCATGCTATATAGTTACAAGAATCCCATATCCACATTCTGTAATTCAATTCTTACAGCCAACCTCATTTTAAATACAATTCCAAATAAAATATTACAACTCCAAAACGCAATAAAATTGAAAGCTCAAAAACTGCTTGTATATACATATAGCACGAAGCTAAGCCACGTCATGTGGCTTCAAGTACAAAAAATAAGAGGAGTCTATATACAAGAGGCACAAAGCCAAGCCAGTGGCTTTAAGTACAAAAAAGAATAGCTAGCACTACTTCTACGACTAATCCTCGCTGCCTTCCATGCTCCCTTCTGCGCTCCCTTCTAAGCCTCCTTCCTCGTCTTCCCTCTTCGTCTTGTGCATGGGCCAGTAAACAAGGGACAACATATATCAATGTAGGAAAAATCAAATCTTTACTTATAATTTTGGCATTATTTAATTACTTTCAAATATCTGGGGGGCCTATCCAGTAGCTCGGGTATACTGCTCCTCAGTAATCAACCCGTCATCATAGAAGTGCCTTCATGTATCTCCTCTGCAATGGTGGCGGTGGTAGGCTGTCTCCACTGGAGTAGGGTATCTGCCCACGATCTCAAGCTGCATGACCGCGACACACTTTGTGGAGGGATTAGTACAAAGAAACAACCAACCTCCTAATAAACTACATAAGCAATATAATTTGAGATCGATACTTACAAATTGGGCCTCCCATGATTCAACACCCCTTGCTCCAAAATGCGCGCTTCCATATTCCTCCATCTGGATCCTCCGTGCCTCCACGTGCTGCAGACTGGGGTCCTCCCTCGCTGACTTCATTGCCTTCTTCCAATCACGCTTGTGAGCGGTGTGGGGCGGGCCCCTTGGAGGTTGACCTGCCTCAAGCCTGGCAAGCTCCGCTAGTGCCTGCCTCTTAAGCGAAGATCTTTTATTGCTAAGTATCGTAACAATCTTTGACTTCCCCCATTTATTTGTGAACTGGCGATTGGGGGGGTTAGGATACCTAGAGCGAACAGTAGCGAGGGTCTCATCAGCCAACCTCTTTGGGTGGTCTTTATAGTGGATAAAGCAATCTCTGTAATTGTTAGCAATTACAGAGCGCATGAAGGCCATGATGTCCTTCCCCCGCGCATCCATCAAGATGCCTCCTGTCTGAGTAATGTCATAATAAATCGTACCATCACCCAGAGGCACGTCTAAATCATATGAATCATCCTCCTCCTCACCGCCACATGGCCCAAAGCATTGTGCCATGCATCCGCCACCGCTCTCCCTGCTACTACGCCTGCTACCCTGTCGTGTCGAGATCGTACGCTGGCCACTCATAGCTGGGGATTGCACGGGACTATGCTGACCACTCGTAGCTGGAGAACCGAGTCTCGATGGCTGGGGAGTACGTCGACGGCTCGTCGAGACAGAAGGACCTCCTGACGGCATGGGGGAAGGGGCATAAGACGGTACAGGGGAAGGGGCCATCACGAAATGTGGTTGGAGCAAAAAATCAAATGTCTGTGTGATCGATGTCAAGGAAACATGTATCGTGCACGCAGGATTATGCTCAATCATATCTCAAAGTATGGAGAATGGGATGTGACCGTAAACAGGGTAAGGGTTTGTAAGTTAAGGTTGATTGAGATACCTATGGGTGTTCATATGTTTGAGTTATGATCCCATTTTAATTTGATACAGGATGCAGTGCCACACCCGCACATGTTACCCTATGCCCGTTGTGAGGAGGCGAAGCGTCGGCGATATGAGGTGGGATCTTCAGGAGGGACCATTACGAATGCATGGAGTGATGGTGATAGTAGCCCTCCGCCATTACCTCATGAAGCCGTGGAGGAGGAGGTGTTTGATGATATGGTGCGGGATTTATATGTCCATCAAGGGAGGGATAATAGCATGGAGCAGGATGATCTTTTTACCGCAGCATCGACTCCACTGTTTGAGGGGTGCACATTCTCTGTTCTACGTGCCTCCCTTGAGTTACTAAACTTGCAAACCATCTATGGATGGAGCAATGCAAGTTTGAATGCATTACTCAAGTAAGCTTTAAAGTCGATTTTGCAAACATGGTGAATTATGCACGTGGGTCAATTACTCGAATGCTTTTCCTCATTTATGGTCTTCACGTGCAGGCTATTGTGTAAAATGCTTCCAAGGGAGAATAAATTACCGACCTCAAGAGATATGGCAAGGCAACATGTGACCTCTCTTGGAGGATTAGATTACAAGCGCATCCATGCATGTGTCAACGATTGCGTTTTGTTTCGTGGACTACATAAGGATGCAAGAGAGTGTCCTACTTGTGGAGAGGCAAGATATAGAGCAGATCTCAAAACCTTGGACATGCCTCATAAGGTATTGCGACATTTTCCCATAATCCCTCGCATCCAACATATGTTCAAGTGCAAATCTATTGCAGAGCTCATGTCATGGCATTCCTCCCATCGATCAACCGATGGCAAGTGGAGAACTCCCGCGGACTCTCCTGCATGGAAGCATATTGAAGACACATGGCCAAGCTTCAAGGAAGAACCTAGGAGCTTGAGACTTGGATTGGGTATGGACGGTGTGAACCCATTTGGTCTCAAAAGCACGTCTTACAGTGTATGGCCAGTGGTATTGGTGAATTACAATCTTCCACCCTCTATGGCTATTAAGAAAGGACATGTCATGCTGTCCCTTCTAATTCCAGGGAAACATAAAGTCAAAAACCCTGATGTTTATTTGGAGCCTTTGATTGATGAGCTAGAGATACTTTGGAGAGGTATCGAGGTGCATGATGTGAGCAGGCCTCCCTCGTCACGAGACTTCAACTGCAAAGCAATCTTGATGTGGACGATGCATGACTTCCCAGGCTATGGCGAGTGTTTAGGTAAGCATTGCATTTTTTAATTATGAATTGGCAAAGGACGTGGCACCCTAAACCCACCTTTTACTCTTAATTGCATCTATTGTTCAGGTCTCACTACATCGGGTTACCATGCATGTCCTGTTTGTGGTCCTTCACTAGTTGCCTCACGGGCAGACGCATTGAATAAGGTCATCTATGAGAATCACCATCGATTTCTCCCACCTGATCATCCTAGATATGTTGCCCCTTGGAATGAAGTCCTCCCACAATCACTCACCGTGGGAGATTGGATGAGAATTTGGGACGGTTCCACGACTCCTCCACCACTTGGCATGAGCTAGTAAGGGTTTGTAACTATTGGCTGGAAGTAAAGATTGGCTATATTGGTTGAAAGTAAAGATCGCACGCTAACACTTTATTTTGTTTAGATACTCCATCTTTTATCGTTTACCATATTGGTCCCACCTCAAGATCAATCACCTGCTCGATCCCATGCATATCTTCAAGAATGTGGCATCTACCATTTGGGAGCATTTGAATGGGACACGAGATTCGGCAAGCATAAGGGAGGATCTACATACCACAGGGAGGATGCATGAAGCTTGGCCTCAAGAGAGACCAAATGGGCATGTTTTTTTACCTCGTGCACCGTGGATGTTATCAAAGCTAGAGATGGCGATGGTGAAGCACGCTATTACTACAATTCATACTCCCACTGGATGCATGAGGTGTTTGAAGGGAGCCTTTACAAAGAGCAAGAAAAGAGGTGTAGAGCAATTATATGGCTTGAAATCTCATGATTGGCACAAGATGCTCCAAGT
The DNA here is from genome assembly GCF_047967505.1 of Dipteris shenzhenensis. NCBI lineage: Eukaryota > Viridiplantae > Streptophyta > Polypodiopsida > Gleicheniales > Dipteridaceae > Dipteris > Dipteris shenzhenensis. The sequence goes on from NC_141605.1 coordinate 36,581,324, forward strand.
AAGTATTTTATATGCATAATATCTTTTTCCTTTCAAATTTGTGAGTGAATAGCTATAAGCAACTAATCAACCACCTCCTCGCGGGTTCAGTTCATACTACCTACTAGCATTTCACGTAGTGCATCAAAGGATGTGAAAGATTGTATTTACAAGATGGGCGAGCTTGTGAGGTATGTGAGCTCAAAGGAAATAGATCCCACCACGCTTGAGAATGCTCGAGTTATGTCAGTGGAGGCAGTTTGTTTAGTGGAGGAGACATTTCCACGTTCCATTCTCACAAGCCAACTACATCTCATAGTACATTTGGTGGATGAGATTGCTATATGCGGTACTATACATGCACGATGGTTGTTCTTCCTCGAGTGCTTCATGAAGACCTTGAAGGGCTTCATGAGACAAAATGCAAGACCCGAAGGTAGCATGGCCGAGGGTTGGTTGGTACAAGAGTCACTTGTATATATTTCTGAGTTTCTTGTTGATGTGAATAGCTCTCTCCCACGACTATGGAGAGATGATGAAGACCTAAGGATGACCTCTATTGTGCCTCAAGGAAAAGGACGCAACAAAGTAATAGACACGGAGTTGCATAATAGTATCAACCTCTTTTGCGTGCTTAATAGTGGTGTGATGAAAAGATGGGTGACAAGATACGAGGATGCAAAGGCAAGAAGACAAGAAGAAAGGGCCCTCTTTCTTACACACCACGGATCTCGTGTGCCATACCCTCAGCATCTAAGAGCACTTCCAAAGGATATTCATGTGGATTGGCTACTTGATGAAATGGAGAAAGCAGAGAAAGACGAGGGGAGGCATATCACAATGGAAGAATGGGAGTATGCTAGGGGATGCATAAGCAAGGTCGGTATATAGAATGTTATGCATAAGTTAGGAGCTTTTTATAATTTAGATTGCTTATTTAATTGATTTTTTCTTGGTGTAGTGCACTATGTTCAATGCTATATGGTGTGAGGGCAAGCATTTTTTAACACAACGGATTGATGATAAGAGAAACACACAAGATTGCAGCGTCATTGCTAGCTTTGAGGGAGCCAATGGAGCCATGGATGATTATTGTGGCATAATCCAAGATATCATTATGCTTGACTTTCGACGCTTCTTTGTGTATGTTTTGGATGTAAAGTGGTTTAAGGACGTGGTGGAAAGAGGCCCTAATGCAACAATCAAATGCCATGCAAGTGGCTTTGTAACTATTGACTCCACAAAGTTTTGGCAAAGTAGGAAGGACACACTAGTACTACCGCAACAATGTGAATAGGTACTGTGCACACACATAAAAATACTCGCTTTTAAATATTTGATGCAAGAAAAGTAACATGATTGTATTTGTGTTTGAATTAGGTTGTCTATCAACCAATGGTGGATAATAATAGATGGTGGCATGTCATACCTATTATGCCACGTTCCAAAGTGATGTATAGTACATTTACTAATATGGAGTGTATGGAGGATGATCATGGCCATGGACGTGATGATGACCGTGATACAAGAGAGGAGGATGATCATGAGATAGGAGATATAGATATTGAGGCCGGCATTACCCGTGAGGACGAGCCTACCATTGGAGATGCTGATTTCGATGAGCACATGAGTGGCACAAGTAGTAGTGGGTTGAATGTATTTGTAGATCTAAACACTTGTTTGGATTTTGAAGTAGATAGATTGGCAAGGGTTGATCTCATTGAGGATGAGATTGAACCATAGCCCCACAATTGATATTGGCAAAACTATTTAATTACATATTGTCTCATTCTCCTCATTTCACTTAATTCTTATATATGTGGGCTTGCAAAAAATTATGTGCTTTGGTAATCATGGGCAATGTTTGGAAAGCAATGATGTACACCAAAATCTCACTTTCTGTATTCTCTGGAGCGTGTCTATTTACGCGTCTAAATGCGCATCTGAGTCTCAGTGTAAATGTGCAAATACACGCGCAAATAGACGCGCTAATAAACGGGATGTTAGACGGGCCCGTATTTCCTCAGGTCAAATGCACAAATAGACGCGGTGATTTAGCGCAAATAGATGAGCGTTTAGCCGTGCATTTAGACGCGCCCGTAATTTCTCTACTAAAGCAACGCCTATAGATGCACCCGCTATTTTGCGCATCTACCAAGCGCGTCTATAGTTGCTTTGTGTTGTTGTGATAATATTAGAAAATTCTCGGTATGTGTATGTGTGTGTGTGTGGCAAACAATTTTGATACAACAAAGTAAACACCTAGTGCAAAAATTATGCACTTCATACCTTGAGTAAATAAGCTTGTTGATGAGGATAAATACACCCTTGAATAAAAGCACAGTTGTTGTATGACCACAATAGGATCGCTTTGACACCTGTGATTTTTCCCACATGTAAGTTTGTAAATAGTATAGAAAATCATAAGTATAAAAAATAGTATGATAATATATTAATAGTTTTCAAATGGCAAGTGAGTAATGGGAAGTGGAAGTGAGAGTGGGGAGGGAAGAATGGAATGGGAGAGGGGAAGGTAATAGGGAAGTAGGATAATAAGCGAGTGAAATGAGTGAGGGGAGTTAATAGGGGATGAAAAAGAGGAGGGTGAGATGGGGAAATATGGGATTTTGGGAAATGGGAGGAGCATGGGACATGGTGGAAATGTGGGATGGGAGTGGTGGCAATGGGGGAGGAAGAAGAAATGGATGGGGGGAGGGCTAATGGAAGATTGGGATGAGGGATGGGGGTCCAATGCAAGAGGGGGAGTAATGGGAGCCAATGGGAGAGGGGATAAATGAAAAGCCAATAGGAGAGAGGGGAGGAATGGAAAGCCAATAGGAGAGGAGGAAAACCTAATTTTTCTTATATATAGTCTTCCTTCTTCATTCATTCTCCCCTCATTTCATTCATTGAAGCAAGAAAGCAAGGACGATCAAGAAAGCAAGGAAGGAAGAGCAAGAAAGCAAGAAAGAGCAAAGTTACAAACTTTTTCCAGGTACTTGCAAATTTTTTTGATTAATTCTTTATCTAGATTTTTTTTTAAGATTTTGAAGAGAGAGGAACTAGAGAGAGAAAGGTTCCTGGCAGCCTCCAGGAGGGGAGGAGAAGGAGAGGATGGAGGGGCAGGAGGGGAGGGAGGGGAGGGGAGGGAGAAGTGGGGGCGGGGTCGAGTGGGGGAGGAGGGGGGAGGGGAGCCGGGTAGGGAGGGGGGGAGGGAGGGGCGAGGGCGAGGGCGGGGTCGAGGGAGGGTGGGAGGGTGGGAGGGAGGGGCGGGGGCGAGGGCAGGGTCGAGGGAGGGAGGGAGGGGGGGTTCTAACGGGGTCGAGGGAGGTAGGGAGGAGGGGGGGAGGGAAGGGCGGGGGCGGTGGGGGAGGGGGAGGGAGGGAGGGAGGGGGGGTCTGGCGGCCGCGGCCGCCAGAACCCCCTGGAGGGGGGAGGGGAGGGAAGGGGGGGGCGGGTCTGGTGGGGGAGGGAGGGAGGGGGGGTCTGGCAACCGCGGCTGCCAAGACCCCCTGGAGGGGCGGGGGGAGGGGAGGGAGGGGGAAGGGGGCAAGGGGGGGGGTCTAGTAGCCGCAGTCGCCAGAACTCCCTAGAGGGGGGGAAGGGGGGCAGAAAGGGGGGGGTCTGGCGGCCGTGGCTGCCAGAACCCCTTGGAGGGGGGGGAGGGAAGGGGGGGAGGGGAGCTGGGTGGGGGCGGAAGGGGGGGGTCTGGCAACTACGGTTGCCAAGACCCCCTGGAGGGGGGGAAGGGGGGCGGAAGGGGGGGTCTGGCAGCCGCGGCTACCAAAATCCCCTGGAGGGGGGGGGAGGGGAGGGGGGGAGGGGAGCCGGGTGGGGGAGGTAGGGAGGGGAGCCGGATTGAGGGAGGGAAGGGGGGAGGGGGGGTTGGCACCCACCTCAAGGGGGAAGGGGGGTAGGGGGGAAGGGGGGATGGGGGGTGGAGGGGGAAGGGGGTGGGAGGGAGGGTTGGCGGCCCTGGTCGCCAGACCCCCCTAGACGGGGGGAAGGGGGGGGGCGAGGGGGAAGGGGAGGGGGGGAGCCGAAGGGGGGGGAGGGGTTGAGGGGGGGAGAGGGGGGGAGGGGTTCTGGCGGTGGAGGGAGGGGAGGGGAGGGGAGGAGGGGAGGGCGGGGTCGAGGGAGGAAGGGAGCGGGGGAGGGAAGCGAAAGGAGAGAGAGGAGAGAGAGAGGGAGAGAGAGAGAGGGAGAGGAGAGGAGGGAGTTGAAGGAGAGAGAGGGGAGAGGAGGGAGCGGAGTGAGAGAGAGAGTGAGGGGAGGGAGAGAGAAAGAGAGAGAGAGAGTGAGGGGGGAAGGTATGGGAGAGAGAGAGAGAGAGTGAGGGAGAGAGAAACAAGGGAGTAGAACTATCACAAGCAAGAGCGACAAATAAGATTCTTGCT